>NC_041064.1:28591755-28641755 GCF_900634775.1 Gouania willdenowi | reverse complement strand
TTTTACTGAGTCCCATGAGGCAGTTGGCTCTGCGTTGCCAGATGGAGATGGTAATTAAACTCGTTAATTGTCAAAAACTCACCAAAATGCCCCAAAAGGAAATTATGACGTGTTTATCTGTTTTCTGATTTATTCCCATATAGGCTGATTAGATTATTTTCAAAATTACATGAAATAAAAAATAGATAATATATTAAAATGAGCATCCTGCATATAGGTTGTGCCAAAAGGTGAACAGGTATTTAAATAAACTGTTCAGCATAATGGTGAATGTATGCCCACCCTGTAGGTACACAGAGTAGTTCATATACTCAAGCTCACAAGAGGAAGAGAGCTTGCGAGATGCTGTTCACTGTAAGTTGCGCTTATACCCTCTGACCAGTGACCTACAGTCAGGGTAGGCAAGGCAGTGCCTACCTAGGGGTGAATTGATATTTTGATTATTTGTTTTAATTATAATATAATTATAAAATATTTATTTTTCCATTTCCGATAGCCTACAGTACCTATAAGTTTGAAAGTGGCATGTTGTGCTTTTCATCGCCCAAATTACTAAACATTGCTGTTTCCAAGTCTCACTCTGCTGTAAGGCAGGAAGAGGCCACACCCTCTCCCAAAAGCACATTGCTGCTCTGCTTCTGTTCTCATAGCATGTTTTTATGTGTTTCCGCATGCGCAGTCGGTTCCCCAAGATGAAAACCCTTTACATAAAAAGGCAACTCTCTATGCTGCCTTTGGAAGTAACCGTGCTATGGTAAATACTATATGTAAGTTCAGAGTGCACTTCACTGAGGTTGTTCCGAGTTGTTGTTGTTATTGTTGTTGTCAGTTTCTCCGTGTTTCTGTGTTTCCAGCACAAACAATGGATGCACTGCCGTGTCATGAAATATATCTTGTTGGGAGAGTATGGAGGCTGCTATTGAAGAATTGTTTATGTTTCTTTAATGATGTTTTACGATGTTTGTTAGATTAACACTTGCCAGCAGAAACATATGGAATTGTCATTGGTGTTGACAATGGAGGTCTAGATTTGCAACGCCCTGCCTACCCTACCCTATGCTCACGGCTCGTCACTGCCTCTGACAGCTGTGTCAGCAGAGGTAGGTGAGCTAAAAAAAAGTCTTGAAAGGAACTGTACTGGACATTCAATCTTGCAGCATGTGGAGCTATTAAACTTTTTCAGGCATTAAGCTTTTTTTAAAGAAGCACTTTGCATTTTAAACAAAAGCTGAACCTTTATTGTTTTGCACAATACATTTGCTTAAACAGAGAACATATTTTTTAAGCAAAAATAAATCAATCAATAAAAAAGCGATTTATCACAATTAACGCAGAAAAATCATGCAATTCATCGGGATTAAGAATAAGAATCATTTGACGGCTCTATTTTAAATTCATTAATGTATAGATCGGGGGTACTCAATAGGCGGCCTCCCGGTCTGCATCTGGCCCCCGAGCCGCAGATTTGCACACCGTGAGTGTGTGACTTCTTGTTTTTGTTTGGTCAGCATGTGTAAATGGGCTTTGTAATGTCTAATAGACATATAGCCATAGACTTTACAGTAGTATGTGTGGAATTAATTATTTTTAGGAAACAGTTTCAGTATGAAACTCAATGTGCAGAGACAGACTCGTGACGTGACGTCTCCGCTCCATTTTTTGCATTCAAGATGAAGTTCTTCTCTGATCTCAAACTCATTTTTGTTTATGGGCCAGCCAAATGCTGTTTTCAATCTCAGGCTGCTATTAAACGAGGGAAAATATTTTAACATTAAGGTTGTTTCATCTATGACTCAGACCTCATTTTTGGAGTATAAATAGCCTCTGGCATCTTCCCCAGCCAGAGACAAATTATTATTTCCTTTTTTTCCTTGATTATTTGTTTTAATTCTAACATAATTATGTTATTTATTTTTCCATTTCTGATAGCCTACAGTACCTATAAGTATGAAAGTGTCAGAATTTTGTGCTTTTCATAGCCCAAACGACTAAACAGCGCTATTTCCTGGTATGGCACAGACGCTGCACAGTCTCACTCCGCTGTAAAGTAACATTGCTGCTGTGCCTCTGTTTCCATAGCATGCTTTTATGTGTTTGCGTATGCACAGTCAGTTCCCCAAGATGAAAACCATTTACGTACAAAGGCAGCTCTCTACACTGCCTTTGGACGTAACCGTGCTATGCTAAATGCTATACGTAAGTTCAGAGTGCATTAGTGAATTGATACAAGATGGCCGCTGCTGCTACATTCTCTAGCTAGTGGGCGGGATAACACTACAGGCAGGGTGACAGCGCTAGAGACGGTAAAGAAACTTTCTTTTGAGGAAAAACAACAGCTTTTAAAAAGATGGGAGACCAACACCTGAGCTACCAGAGCTTCAGCAAAGGAAAGGTCAGAACATTGTTCACAGTGAAAGGAAGGTTGGCTTTGTGGATGCTCCTCACCGAGGCTGGTCCGAGTTGCTGTTGTTGTCGTCATTTTCTCCGTGTTTTTTTGTTTCCAACACAAACAACGGATGCGCTGCCGTGTCATTATATATCTTGTTGGGAGAGTATGGAGGCTGCTACTGAATAATTGTTTACGTTTCTTTAATGGTGTTTTACAATCTTCAGTTTGTTAGATGGCTAAATGCTTGTTCATGTGGATCTTGTTGAATTTTTTTCTTTCTTATTACCAATTTTATATTTTGATAAGCCCATCGAGATGACTTTGTTGTAAATTGCTCAATAAAAATCAAGTTGAATTGAAATGAATTGAATTAACACTTGCCAGCAGAAACATATGGAATTGTCATTGGTGGTCTCGATTTGCAACGTGCTGCCTACCCAAACCTAGTTCTCACGGCACGTCACTGCAGGTAAGTAATAAAAAATCAAACCAGAGCACTAAAAAACAAACAAAACAACAACAGAAAGAAAGAACATAAAAGGAAATAAGATAACTTTTTTTAATTGAATCACACTCATCCATTATAAATGTTTAGTCTATAATGATGTTAATCAAAAAGCACAGCTCCATTTTTGTTTACACATTCCTCAGTAACTAAAGACACACCAGTCTTTACATCATGAAACTAATGAATGCAATTGAGAAATATATGACTGAAAACCATAATGACTTAAGCAACACATCTCACTCACCAACAACATTCAAATATCTGTATGAATTGAATTGCAGCTTTATCCACAGAGAAGAGGAAATTCCCTCCAAAACCCTTCTTTCCACAACCTTGATATCAAAATCATTCATCAGTCACTGTTGCCAAGGAAACATGGGAACAGTACCTTAACAGCTGCTGGTGACATGCAGAAAAAGAGTAAATCCTCATTTCGCCCTAGTAACAGTTTATGTTAAACATGCTTCAAAGAAAAATATTTTTTCCATAGGGAAACATATAAACAGCTGTCCTCATGGGGTTTCACAACAATACAAATGACATGCTTCAGAAAAATTGGCTTAATGTAATTTTATTAAGAATTTAGCCAGAAGTTTATTTAAACTAAATCAACATAGGCAACATATCCTTTGGGGAAAAAAATCGTAAATTTGTTCTATATATTCTGAAATTACAATTTCGACTTTGCATGACTTGATAAAGTATATTTATTCCCACATTTTTTACCATACAGAAACAGGAGAATGGACATGACGCCTACTTGCTGCTTCAGTCTCTTTCCGCACTTGGATCCTCCACCACCACATCTCCAAGGCGTGACAGAATGAATCATAAGTGGACCCAGCAGGAAATATTTTTTTTAACAGCTCTCCTACTGACAGAACTTCCTCCTTGAGGTGAGATCGGGGACAATTCAGCCGGAGGGAGTTTCTGTCAGCAACCCAAGGGAGGACTGGCCAAGGGAGGATGCTGGAGCCTCCAAAATAACAGTAGGTCCAAGAAGACAGTCCAGCCCCGCCAGTCTCCAGTGTCTCCTAGCTTCCAGGCTAGCTCGCTAGTGTATCCTAGCTTCCAGGCTAGCTCTCCAGTGTTTCCTAGCTTCCAGGCTAGCTCTCCAGTGAATCCTAGCTTCCAGGCTAGCTCTCCAGTGTTTCCTAGCTTCCAGGCTAGCTCTCCAGTGAATCCTAGCTTCCAGGCTAGCTCTCCAGTGTAACCTAGCTTCCAGGCTAGCTCTCCAGTGTTTCCTAGCTTCCAGGCTAGCTCTCCAGTGTTTCCTAGCTTCCAGGCTAGCTCGCTAGTGTCTCCTAGCTTCCAAGCTAGCTCTCCAGTGTATCCTAGCTTCCAGGCTAGCTCTCCAGTGTATCCTAGCTTCCAGGCTAGCTCTCCAGTGTCTCCTAGGTTCCAGGCTAGCTCTCCAGTGTCTCCTAGGTTCCAGGCTAGCTCTCCAGTGTCTCCTAGGTTCCAGGCTAGCTCTCCAGTGTCTCCTAGCTTACAGGCTAGCTCTCCAGTGTTTCCTAGCTTCCAGGCTAGCTCGCTAGTGTATCCTAGCTTCCAGGCTAGCTCTCCAGTGTCTCCTAGCTTCCAGGCTAGCTCCCCAGTGTTTCCTAGCCTCCAGGCTAGCTCTCCAGTGTGTCCTAGCTTCCAGGGTAGCTCTCCAGTGTTTCCTAGCTTCCAGGCTAGCTCTCCAGTGTTTCCTAGCTTCCAGGCTAGCTCTCCGGTGTTTTCTAGCTTCCAGGCTAGCTCTCCAGTGTTTCCTAGCTTCCAGGCTAGCTCTCCAGTGTATCCTAGCTTCCAGGCTAGCTCTCCAGTGTCTCCTAGCTTCCAGGCTAGCTCTCCAGTGTCTCCTAGGTTCCAGGCTAGCTCTCCAGTGTCTCCTAGTTTCCAGGCTAGCTCTCCAGTGTCTCCTAGCTTCCAGGCTAGCTCTCCAGTGTTTCCTAGCTTCCAGGCTAGCTCGCTAGTGTATCCTAGCTTCCAGGCTAGCTCTCCAGTGTCTCATAGCTTCCAGGCTAGCTCCCCAGTGTTTCCTAGCCTCCAGGCTAGCTCTCCAGTGTGTCCTAGCCTCCAGGGTAGCTCTCCAGTGTTTCCTAGCTTCCAGGCTAGCTCTCCAGTGTTTCCTAGCTTCCAGGCTAGCTCTCCAGTGTTTCCTAGCTTCCAGGCTAGCTCGCTAGTGTATCCTAGCTTCCAGGCTAGCTCTCCAGTGTCTCCTAGCTTCCAGGCTAGCTCTCCAGTGTCTCCTAGCTTCCAGGCTAAATCTCCAGTGTTTTCTAGCTTCCAGGCTAGCTCTCCAGTGTCTCCTAGCTTCCAGGCTAGCTCTCCAGTGTCTTCTAGCTTCCAGGCTAGCTCTCCAGTGTCTCCTAGCTTCCAGGCTAGCTCTCCAGTGTTTACTAGCTTCCAGGCTAGCTCCCCAGTGTTTCCTAGCCTCCAGGCTAGCTCTCCAGTGTGTCCTAGCTTCCAGGGTAGCTCTCCAGTGTTTCCTAGCTTGCAGGCTAGCTCTCCAGTGTTTTCTAGCCTCCAGGCTAGCTCTCCAGTGTTTCCTAGCTTCCAGGGTGTCCCGGTCGCGGTCTCCAAGCACCAGGAGATGCCGTGGCCCTTGTCTCCTGCAGCTCTGCCAAACCCCTCCCAGTCCCTGTATGCTCCACGGCTTGGGAGGGCCCCAGAACTTTTCTCCCCAGTCACGGATCACCTATTGTACGTGTGCGCGCAAATCCGCACCCCATTTTAATGCAAGATTGATCACTTTGGGCCAATGTAGGGTACTACAGAATCACATGAAAACAACATTTTTACATGCATGTTAGATGACACATACAATCCATGTCAACAATTAAAGAAAAGGTAAATATTGTTAAGCATTTAATGAAACATACCCGAGCCGGTCTTCCTCCTTCTTCCTCAGGTCAAAGTCTCTCTGGATAACTTCCCAAACATGTTTGGCTTCCTCGTCAGTGAGCTTGGACAGATCCAGCTTCTTTCCCGCCATGGTAGCAGGCATGTTATGAGGTGTGATGTCTTCAAATAGGGTGTCCCTGGTCGATGGGCAACAGTAACAATACAAGCAATAAATAAAAAATAAATGAGGCAGAAACATAAATAGTAAAGTGTCTGTGTTGTAATAAAGTGAAACTGATCAGTGTGCCCGTTGTTCTCTGATGAATAAACATTGTTGAACTAAATTCACGCATTACTCTCCTGCCAGCCTTCCTTCCTTCCTGGCTATTGCTGTGGCAATAGTGTTGCTTTTTGCCTGAATTATGGATTTTGATTATTTATATTTTTTAAGAATTGTCTGAAGCCCAATACCAGTGAGATATAGTGTTGTGGTGGTCAAGACCGGTCTTGGTCTCGAGACCAAATTTTAAAGGTCTTGGTCTTGTCTCGGACTCTGAAGCATTTTGACTCGGTCTTGTCTTGGACTCGGGCTGCCCGGACTCGGGATTTTCCGTCAAGACCGTTCGAGACCAGCACTAATTCCTGCTATTTTTAAACTTTTTTATAATGTGATAATAACACGGAGAAGAACAGGATAAAACAATCCTTTATTCATTATTTAATCCACCCTGTATAATGACCACAACCTTCCTTAATGTGACTGAGTGACGTGTGTGTGGCTCCGGTGTCAGTTTGGACCGCGGAGCGCAAGGGAGATATGAACTAATCACCGGTAAAAATCCCAGTAAAACTCCTGAAAACAATCACCAGTAATAAATATTATCTCCCTGGTAAAGACAGTAGCTCTAATAACTGGTAAAATGATAAACTGATGATATTACAGCCTGTGAAAGCTGGATAGGGGACGCACTTACTCTGCTTCTGGGTCCTAGTGCCAGCCGACCGGAGAAGCCTGTTCCGTTTACCGTGTTTACTGAGGTCCGTGTGTGTCCGTGTGAAAGTCTGCATGTTTATGCATCTGTCCATCCACTCTTTTCATTATATCCATGTCTTTTAAGGCTTTATTACATAATGTCGGCTGTAGTCCGGGCCGCCGCCATCTTGGTTTATGTCGTCACCAGCGCGTCATCGCCGCAGAGTTGCACTCAAATAATATTAAATATTTTTAAAGTGGTGTTTTTTTTGTGACTTTAGACTCCAATTACATGTATGTATATAATATGTTCCCCACAATATAAACAGGTTCAAAATATAATTATTTTTTATAGTTTCTGTTTCCACTGTATCCAGAATAATAATAATTATATATATATATATATATATATATATATATATATATATATATATATATATATATATATATATATATATATATATATATATATATAATAACTATTGATTAATTTGTTACATGACTTTTCCAGGGTTTGAGTTTGTTTTATTTAGTTTCACATCTACCTGTAGCTCTATGTTTTTTACACTGATGACAACTTGTTTGTAGTTTTATTTCAGAAAGTTTCACTTTTACAGTTACAGTTGGAAATCTTTGTGAATTGAATATCCTAGTTATATTACAGCAACCAAATTAAACTATATCAACTAAGTGAATTAATAAAAATGGCCTGTGTAAAGGCTTTTGCAAACTAAAATCTTATCTTGTGAAATCTGTGACCTGTTAAACCTGAACAACTGAAAGAATCAGAATAAAGAATCATTATTTCTTGGCAGAATGCTTTTAAACACTTGCTGTACATTCAGCTGACATAAAAATCTTGTTTTCAAATATGTAGAATAATTGTGAATTTATCAGTAGCAGTAGTAGTTTTAATATTTTAGTTAATTTTTTGCAGGCACCTTTTTTTTTTGTCCGTCAAATGTATTTAAAATAAACTAAAATTAAAGAGAGATGTTATTTAACTGTTGAACCTTGCCATAATTTTATTTATTTATTTATTTTTTTAAATTGAAAAAAAAATGTTTATGGTCTTGGTCTTGGTCTTGGTCTCGGTTTGTCTCGGTCTTGGTCTTGACTCGGTCTCGGCTCCCGAAAGTCTTGGTCTTGTCTTGGTCTCGGTGCATTCTGGTCTCGGGCAAGTCTTGGTCTCGGATAGTGTGGTCTTGAACAAAACACTAGTGAGATATCCTGCATATATTTATCCAGCTTTGAAATATCTCCAGTTGTTGATGTTGAGCTGGTGGGGCTCTTTTTTAGTTAGGGCTTTTGTTTTGTTTCTGATCCTTTTTTTTTCTAGTATCTTGCTTAATTTGTGGTTAATATTTAATCGAATTTCAAAATGATTTATTCCCACTGACTGAGGTGTACACACGCACACACACACACACACACACACATATATATATATATATATATATATATATATATATATATATATATAATTTGTAAATGTATAGAGGTGATTTTAAGGTTTCAACTGCTGACCACCCACTGTAAACACTTACCAGTCTAATGCAACCCTTCAAAGATGTAAAATCTTACTGACTCAACATTTTCAAGAGATACCGTGCAGCATTTCTCATTTTATCATTTCTCATTCCTGTTTATGAGCAATCAGTGAAAGTTAGAAACTTAGAGAAATTCAAAACTATGATTTTCCATGTATGCAGAGCCAAAGGATTTTACAAATAAAGTGTAAACACACAATTAAATTTTTTTGTGTATGTAGGACCACAAAATGGGTGGAAGAATCAGTCAGTGTCGAGATATTAGTGTTGTTGTAAAAGCTAATCATTCATCCATCTATTTTCAGACCTCCTTTGCCATATTTCAGGGTTGTGGGGGCTAACAGAGCCATAACATATTAATTCCACTAATGCATTAGGTAAAGTTCCTGCCAGTTATGACCATTTATTGACTTGGTGATCTTGTTCATCTTTATTTGGGCAATTAGTTGATTATTTAATAAAGTAACAACAAAAGATTAGAGTGCTTATGTGGTAAGGTTTTTCTTTTTCCACTGTATTAAAATTCAATAGAGAAAACCTGTGATTCTGGCAAAACATTGGTGTTGGTTCACAGGTTAGATTTTCTACATTCTATAATATCCATAACTATAGGTTTCCATAGGACTACTTTCCTTATCGCTATTTTTTACCTGGCACTGGCTTTTCTTCAATATTGACAAAGGTTTGAGAGAACATTAATTGTATTTGTTGAAGTTGCGTTCACGCAACTGAAATTGCAAATGTCGGCACTGGTAACCTCCGCTGAATTACGATCATGCTGATTGCATTATGTAGAAATCTAATCATGTAAACTATTCTTTGCTAGCCCTAATTTCATTGGCTGTTGTTGCTAACTCTGCACTGTAAACAGCAGGTGACGATGTTTACAGAATGTTTGCAGTGCCACAAGGTTTTTGCTGAATAAGCCAACACAGTTGGCCAACCCACATGATGCTTGAGGTAAGAAAAAAATCCAAGATCACAAGTACTAACCCTTTTCCTAAACGTCATACAGACATGCATGTGTGTAAAAGGTTTGTGAAGGTTTAGTTTTAAAAATAAACAGCTCATTGCCAACTGTGTGGGACAATGGCTGCATAAAAATGAAAGACGCAAGCTCTCAAAAACTGCAGCTACAGGTCATATCAATGGGTTTGAGGTCTAGCTAGTACCGCACGAAGATGTGAGCACTGACAAATGTCATGTATAGGTTAGGTATTCAGGAGGCTGGGTCAGCTTCATATATTCCTGTTAAGAATAGAAAGACTTTTGTGAAAATTCAGATTCAGAAATTTTTATTTGTCCCCGAGGGTGAATTCAGTTTCAGTTACATCCCGACCAAGAAACATGAAAAGCAATAACATATAACATGGGGGACAGGTATGGGAGTACTGGGGAGCAGCCACAGAAGCAGCACTCTGTTTCATCGATGAGAAATATGAAACCATAGGTAAGAAGAAGAGGTAAAAAAGGCAAAAACCAAACGGGCCCTTGTAGAGAGGGGTGGAGTTTGGGATCATGAAAAAAATGATCATGATTGATCACCGATTGGGATCATGAAAAAACTGGTCATGAAAAATGAAAAGAATGTTAAGATTCTCAGTTTGTCTTTTGAAGAGAGTTGTTTTTTTTAGCCAATGCTAGGACAGTAGTTGAAAGATCAGCATGCACGTACACTCAAATCTATAGTGTATCAAATATACACATATGATATCCCTTAAAGCAAAATGACAAGTAATAAAATGGTCCCTGCCTGCACATGCACTTGGTCTCGATTAATTTGGTTGCACCAAATTGCTTGTAAAATATTAAAATGTTGTCTACTGCCTTATACCTTCTACTTTCTCTTTTCCACAGGATACTTTCAAAATTAAGGAAACTTTTGCATATCCTTTGATTTTCTGCCACAGAAATCTTTATTCCAAGCGCTTCAAGCAGTAAGATCTTTGATATAATGAACATATTGTTTTTTGATAGGATTCTTTGAGAACAGATTGTGTGAGAGGTTGATCTGCGTGAGCCATCTATGTTTTTCCCATCAAATGTACATTTTAAATGTTTTTTTAGGACATTTGTTGGCAATGCAATTGCCCCAAACTACCAATCCCAATTTGCCCCACATAGATGTCTAACTATGGGATATACGCCTATGTGTCAGATCACAGAAGCTCTTTCTTATAAAGTCAACCTGATTGGCTGGTGAAATGTATTAATCCACGACAGGTTGTCCCACCTACTATAAGTAGAGTGGGCGGAGAATACTTTGGCATTCATTAAGCAAACCTCTTCTCACTCAGACTGTCCCAGCGAGACTGTCATTGCTTATGCACACCACACAGACACCTTTGGGCTCAAGAAAGGCAGAAAGAGAGCATGCGGCACTGTAACATATCCCCAGGGAAGTAGCATACTTCGTGGGGAGGATACATCGGGATGTGAACCAAACTCTCAGCCACACACGGCCCAGCAGGAAGGCATTGTTCAAGCACCCTTAACCTGTATTATCTGAGCTATCTGTTCAGAGCACATCAGAGCAGGCTTTTTCTTCCTGTTTGGGGACCAGAAAATACCTGGAGTAAGAGCCGCCCTGAGACAGTGCAGGATAAACAACAGAAATCGCCGTTTTGTTTAACATTGAGAGCATTTCCTCCTCCAGCCTATCTCCTCCCCTTGTGGGAGAGAGTGGATGCCTGCAGCGTCCCGTCCACTCATCCGCTGTGCAGTGACGCCCTCTAGCGGTTGAACTGTGCCAACATCCCCGAAAGGAGTGTTTTTTTTTTACGTTCGCTTTCCCAGTGTGACTGCGGAGACCCCACTGTCCCTTGCTCGGGGAGGAGGGGGTGAGGGTGGAAGGAAAAAGTGTTTAATTTGCTACGCCCCCAGCCTTTGGCTTGGGTGTGACAGCAGGGCACACTTCATTTCTGGTGAAATATGTGTGTGTGTGTCGGCGCCTTTTAGAGGGGCAACAGCCAAACCTCCATTGAAAACGTCCATTCCTCCTGCTCGCTGCCTTCAGGCCGAGCCATGGCAGCGGGGAGGTGGGAACGTGGGAGACCTTCAGGTGCACGTTCGAAGCAGAACAGGCGGAGCTGGAGAACATGGCAACATCCAGCTGCGTCATCGGAGAAGATGAGAGGAACGCATTTTTCAGGCCGCTCTCTTCCTTTTCCATACCTGGGTGTAGCTGGAGAGCGCGGAGCTCCCAGCTACAACACGGGGGAGAGAGGAGCGATCCGGTCGCTCTCTTTTCTTTCCTGACCTTGTGTTCTGCGCTCGGGGCACACCCGGAGCTGCAGCTGAGATCAGAGGAACGCATTTTTCAGGCTGCTCTCTTCCTTTTCCATACCTGGGTGTAGCTGGAGAGCATGAAGCTCTTAGCCGCGACACGGGAGGAGAGAGGAGCGATCCGGTCATTCACTTTTCTTCCCTGACCTGGATGCGCTGTGCTCGGGGCACACCCGGAGCTGCCGCTGAGGTCAAAGGCTTCCCGGACCGGCCGTGCAAAGACGGTGGGGTGGGCCGGAGCACAGACAGTTTATGCATCATCAAATCGCGAGTCCTGGGAAGCAACCTGCACGAACGCTCTTCTCTCTTGGCGCAGTGCAGTTGGCCTAATAGGCTGTGAGCCGGGGGCGAGGATTTCGAGTGCTCTGGCCTTAAGCGTCACCGCCTTGTAAGCCTTCTCAGTCAGGGCTGACTGGAGATGGGGTGCGCTGCAACTAGTGGCTCTACCAGAGGCAAGCAGAGCAGACCCAGGTTCTCCATCACCTCACGGCCCAGGAATGAGACACCGAGCTCTTCCTGCAGAAGGGGCGGTTTTTGCATGAACGCGCCATCCCTCCGAGCAGCTCCGGAAAGACCATGTCAGCCGTTCATGGAGGCGCTTTACCAAAAAACGGCACCGTGGCGGCAGGAGCCGGGGGCGTCAAGGGCTCGAGACACCCTGAGCAGACCTGGCTGTGCATCAGCCCCCCTGGTGTGTGGGGCTTTTCCCTCCATTCTAATCAATGAAGCCCCATTGACTTTGCTTTGTTTCAGTGGTAAATAGGAGTACAGTTGGACAAAATGTGTCATTTACCAACTGGAACTGGAGTATTCATCAACAGTTTTGATGGGTTCTTTACACTTTATACATTTGTATCGCAAACTAGGAAAGTTTCAATCATCACACCACAGATGAGGCCTTTTCCAATATTTCCCATGTTCCTGCTTCTTAATGCATTGGTTTAACAGAGTGACGTAACTCCATTCAAACTAATGGCACATGATAAATGACCCGTGTTAAAAAAAAAAAGAGGGAGCTGCTAAGGAATGTCAGGGATCATTACATATGTGCTTGTTTTCCACAATCCAAAGTCAAATTACTTGGGAGACTAATTCAATTTTGGCTCCTGCAAGTGGACACTAAAAACAGGCACAGAAAGGCAAGTCTCATCCGGATAAGTGAGTCCAAGATTGGGTTCATCTTAAGACCTGAAACATTGGTCATTACTTTAACAACTGTTACATTCTTTCACTGACTAGCCTAGCAGTGTACACAAATAAGGTTGTTGAACAACGGGTTGTAGCTTTTTAGCACTTGTAAAAAGCGCATTCCTAAACAAGCAGTTTATTGTAAATACATAATGGGAGTTAATGTTTTTAAACAGTTTAACAAAAATAGGTGATTTTAAAGTTATGCTTTAATGTTGTTTCTCCTCAGTGAACCGGTGCATTTGAAGTTTTCCTCTGTGTTTGCAAAGGGAAGGGTTTCCCTGATAAGAAGTGTGTAGAAATATGCACAATGGGTGAGGTTTGGCAGGTGCTAGACACCCTGCTTTTCATTTTTTTTTACTCAAAAAATACTTAACATTGGACACATTTTTTCATTCATTAACAAAATAGAAGACAAAAGTGTTTCTCTTTCTTAGTGCATCAAAATACTCCCCTGTTTTCCCCCACAAATATTGTATATACGGTATTTCTGAAAACAATGAGGTTGATGCGGTGACCTGTGTCAAATTTACGCCTTAACTTTACAAAAACAAAACAAGAAAACACTTGTCTTTGACTTACCGGTATCTTGGTGCTGGCTGGGTTTTCTCTGGTCAGTCTGTGCTCTGAGGCTCTACAGGCTCACTGCAGGACTAACTAAGTAGCAGACGGCCTCAATAATCACATGTCCAGTTAACCAGTAGTGAGAAGAAGAAGGCAGACAGCCTCTTCTCCGCCTTCTTTGACTTTACTTTAAAGGGTTGGACCCCCTTCCCACTCATCAAAACAGGTTACACTACAGGAATATAGTGTAGCTCTCAATGCCACATACAGGCACCTGATTATACAACATCAGCTGGGCTGGGATTCCACTTTTTGGATGGCCCAAAAGTGAAGTGAATTTGAGGCTACTGAGGGGGCAGCTGAGCTTCAGAGTCACATGTACTGACAGCAGAACTGTAGAGTTAAGGATTTACTTCGCAGCTACTAAATGATGGCTTCCCATGGTTAACTGAGTGATGCCTTTTAGTTGTTAACATTCTAAACTCTAATGTGATCCCTGGGGCAGCAAAAGAATGCAGTTATTTAGTTTGAAGGCTCCCAGAGACATACTGCACTTGTATTTTTACCAGCACAGTGGGTGGGTCAGCTCTTTTTACTAAAAGCAAATCTTTGCATAAGATTTAGTATAAGTTTAATTGACATTTAGGGTTTATAAAATAAAATCACCCAGACGTTGAATTGAAATGAACACATTTTTGTAAGAAGTATAATATTGCAGTATGTTAGTTTTGGTTAGCTCCTCTCCCTCAAATGCTAAGACTTGCTGTCATTCCCTTGCTCTATTGTGAATGTTGTTCAAAAGACTTGATTGGAGAACATGTGACATGCAGAAGTCTAATTTTCTTGTTTGTATAAGCACCGGACCTCGTCATCTTCCTGTGGATAGAATAAACATGAGCCTGGTCTTTGGAAAGTTTTCACTGCAATTCATTTCATATGTAGTTGTGTCACATGCGGGCGCTGCACAATCATTACATGACATTCTCAGTTATTTTTTGTAGAAAGAGATCCAAGTGTTTGTCACATTTTGCCTCCTCCGTCTCTGCCCTACAACACATCCACACCACCTCGTGACAGCACAATCCAGCCAGAAATGGACCCAGCATTGACAAACAGATCCTGGCTGTTTTTACTCCTTCGGTAAGAAGTGCACCAATTGCACCCCCTCACCTTATATATTATATATGGTACCTAGGGTAGCTTTCACATCTTATCGAAGATCTATTTTTTGGCTTCACTTCAACTGGGAGAATGGCTCCAACAGAATCCAGGAATAACATCTGAAGTCCAGAAGTGTGCAGTGCTAGGAACAGCTAAGACACTGCACAGAACCTTCACGCTTCCAGGCATATGGTTGAGGCCCCAAGCTAGGTGAGAGAGGGATTATTATACACTTCACATTCCAAATTAAAAAAAATTGGACTCGTGTCAGAAAGTAAAAAAAAAAAAAAGTAAGAAAATAAGTTAAATTCATGAATTGTATTGCATATTAGGGCTCTTTGGAACACTGAAAGCAATCTCAGACAGGTAAATATTATATCAATATTAATATCGTATTAAATAAAACCAGTTAAGAAGGATGTTACACATTTTTAAGCAGGCCACAGACTTCAAATCAAAAAGTGTCAAATAGTACAAGGCCCTAGACAAAGTTTGAAAACATTTGATATTACAGGAAAACTTAAGAGCGATCATCATTCTGTGATGAGATTTGTTGCTGACTAAGAAACCAGCTGCTAAAATGTCATTATAAACCAAAAACTGGTATTTTTTTCCCCGGCCACCCCTAACCAGTGCTCACAGGCAGAATTGGTGCCAGTGTTCCTAAAATACATAAAGATCAATTTTCAAACAGTCCTGTTTACTAATGAATGCCATACAACTCTGGATGTTCCAGATGGTTAGAGCAGAAGTTCAGAGGTAGATGGAGCGTGACCAACCGACAGCCGCCCCCATGAGGAGACACACCAACGGCATGCACCTGATGTAGTTCAGCAAAGAGTGCCACCCATTGGCCTGCAGACAGCAAGACAGCCCTACCAGTTGACCCATAGCGCCGGAGCAGTGAGTGCCATCACCCAGCAGACAGCACCATCCCGAGGGCCCACGCAACCCAGCCCCAGCGCAGACGCCAGCACCCCCAGCGCGCCCACTCCCCACCCCCCGGACCAACACACCGTGGTGACTACCCCAAGAACACCAGGAGACAAGACCAGCACCAATCCGCACCAGAAGGGAAGAGGTACCCACACTTACTTGTTTTCCGAAAACGTGAAATGTGACTTAGGCAACTATGCTATTAGGCTAACGATTGGCTTTTTATTGGATGCTTTTCAGTGTTAATATTAACCCAAGTTGTAAACTGATCTGTTTTGTTTCATTTCAGGTTAGTTTGAGATTTTAGGCTTTTGTTTGTATATGATTTGTTTATATAATTTATTATCTGCAATTTCAGTCACCCTTTCGATATATTGAATCATGCTGGATGGAGGAAATTTCTGCATTGTAACTGAAGCATAGATGTGAGGTGAGCGTGGAATAGAAAGTAATTTTCCATTTACAAAGTGTTCTTTGTGCTCTTACTCACCAGCAGTTTCATGGGAATCCCCATTTTGAAACTTTGGAACCTAAATGTTTCCTTTTGCACATCCAGCTGGGGATTGCTGCCAGGGCATTTTTGTTCCCATTTGAACCTAGAACAAAATTTGCTTCAGAAAGCACTTTCGCTCTTAAACTCAAATATTCCTTTTGATACAGAGAAAAATTACAACAACCGGTTCATTTTCAATTTATATTTCTCTTTTTTGGTTTTCGGGCAGTATTCAGAGAATCCAAGAAAACTGATCAAAAAGGCTTTACAGGATAGAAACTGTAGAAAGGGAATAAAGAAATTTTCCACAAGCAAAGATTTTTGAAGTCATTAATTCCAGGAGCATGATGGGTAGGGTGGGTGGGTGGGTGGGGGGGGGGGTGAATTATTTAATTCCTTTACTTCTAAAGTAATTAAATTGTCTGTGTTGCTCTTCAATCCTTGTTCACCTTTGTTATTTCAGTAATGCAGACTCTGCACTGATCCGTGGCGGTGAAGAGGTAGCTAAGCCAAAAGGCAAAGCTCTCGATTTACCGATTGATCCTTGTTCAACTATGGTTATGAGCTTTGGATCATGACCAAAAAAACAAGATCATGGGTACAAGTGGCCGAAATGAGCTTCCTCATTGTGACCTTCCCTGCTTAAGAAGCTGCTCACGACTCAACCTACAAACAGATCCCCATGACCTTGTACAGGATAAAGCAAGTACACAAAATTAATAAATACATTACTAAACTTTTGTTTACTGTATGCAATGTCAGCATTGATTACATTACCAAACTGAAAAAAGGGTGCTGAAGACTAAAACTTGTTACTCTATGAGATGACAAAATATGTCATTGTTGAGTGCTCTAAACTGGTCAGCTCATACTTGGCTCAAGAGGTACATCGACATAAAATGATGTGTCACTTTGAATTTTCAATATCTTTTGAAATATTCTCTGATACATTTGAAAGCTGAAGTTGAACTACAAACACAAGTTAAAACAGCTTTCCAAGCACCTGTTCTTTGTTACATTCAGTGTAATATGAGATTACAGATGCATTTGAAGCAGTGCTGGCCCTATAGCCTCTTTGGCGCCATTGGCGAAATTTTCTTTTGGTGCCTCCGGGCCCTTATATGGCAGTTTTTTTTATACGAAGTAATTGATATTTACATTATGAATTGTATTAATTAATTGTACATTGTACATCAGATAGTGGAGCCCAGAGCTCACAGTAAACATGGTGATGCTGCGTTTAGTTGTTATGCTGCAAAGAAGTGGAACAAACTGCCAGCAGAGCTGAAGTCAGCATCTAATGTGAACATTTTTAAATCAAAGTTAAAGGCACTTTTTTTCTCTACTGCATATGATTGAGAGAGAAATTTTTGGTCATGTTGTTGATGTCATGTGTTTGTTGATGATTTTACTGATGATTTTAATTGATTTTACTGATGATTTTAATTGATTTTACTGATGATTTTAAATGTTCTTATTGATTTTAAACAATTGAATTTTTTATCATGTAAAGCACATTGAGTTGCCTTGAGTATGAAATGCACTATACAAATAAATTTGCCTTGCCTTGCCTTAAGGTCATTCTTATTGCATAAAACACAAACTGTGAACATTTGCATAAAAACACATAATTATCTTAAAATGACATTAAACTACAATGAAATAAATTAATAGACCGCTGTTGCCATGCAATCAATGCTTTTTGTTCAGCTAGTATTTTATCTTTTATTTTTGCATGGCCGCCCGGCTAGCTTATTTGATAATGCATGGCTTGAGCACAATTAATTAGTCAATGATAGTCTTAAAACACTGGTTTATCTCTGGCTTTTCCACGGCTTTTTTTTTTCTGTTTTTTTCTTCTGTGGGCACCAGATAATTTGTTTGGTCGTTTAGGCATGACGCCACTTGCTGCACGCACGCATCACACAGGCCATTAACACAGTAAACAACTCGACCCGAGCCGCATGGGTCACGCCTTGGCCAACCGTTCACAGGTGTCAATCAATTTGAGGGGGCGGGTGGGTATTATGTTTAGTATGCTAATAATATCATCGCTTTGGTTGTGTAATTGTTTTTTTTTTTTTTCTCGCTCAGCCAGTTTGGTATCCCTGGCTGTATAGTGCCCATGGAATTTGCCTCTATTTCCCAAATAACGGGCAGGCCCTGATTTGAAAAACAAAACCTTCAAAGTTGAACTCACTTCGTGCTAATACTGAAGCATTTGCTGTGCCTATAACATTATGTAAGAGCTGCTCTGTGGAGTGAACCTGTAAAGTCTCAACCATTTTCTGTTCTTTTCCCAATTGCACTGAACACATGGAATTACATGGATTTGCCTTTCTCATGACTACAAGCTACATGATGTTAGATAGACTTGCACACTACATGTTGTGAATGCTTTTTAAAACATCCTTCTTTTGACTGTTTACTTGATCCTGTTGAGAACAGCAGGCTCGCTTCATATAAAATGAATGACCAATGTGAACAACCGTAAAAACAACAAAAAAGGGCATCTTTTTCTGCATTGCCTGTGCGATGAGAACATTTTTGGACACACTGCATATTTGAGCTTTAATAAGTTTCATACGTTTGTTATTGGTTTGCTGCTTAATCAGTATATATAAAAAAACTGTACAGAAAACTATATTGTCAAATTTTTAAAGTGAGAAAGAAACCTATTATTCAGGGAACACCTCTCATGGTAACTTTGCACATGGAGTAGGTTAACTGAGTCACCTCCTGACCATCCACAGCTTTGACTAACTTTTTCAGAATTGAAGACCACACAACCCACCAGAGCTCAGATACGAATTTTAATTAATGACCTTATACAAATGTAAAATTTTGTGCAGTAGCCATGGCTACTTGCTACACTTATAATACCTTCCAGCTGTCTCATAAAGACAACTTATTGAGAGTTCAATGGTGGCCATTGTTTGGAAAGCTGGTGAGTCAGAAGGGATGGGATTGGTGTTGGACTGTATAGTAGCACTTGGCAGAGCAATAGGGAGATGTGACACATCAGAGGCAGCTTTCAGTAAGCAACAGTAAAGAGTAGGAAAGACTTGTCTCAGTTGTAGGAACAAGTAGGAGCCAGAAGGGTGAAGAACTGAGTCACAGCTCAATATAACAATATTTACCTTTGAATTGAGGACTGCAATATTAACCACAAACAATTTGTGGCAACATTTGATGAGGACCTAAGTAATACAGAGTAAAAGTTTTTGAAATTTAAAAGAAGGATCCCAGTATAAAACTCTGGGTGGTGTGGGTGTGGTTGGATACTTCATCGTTGACATTTAATAAGAGCAGCGGTCAGTAATGGGTAAAAGTGAAAATGATTATTCTACAATATTAATAGCAATATTTGTGAATCATGTGACAATACAGCTTTTAGTGAACTCAAAGCATGAATTAGTTTATTTAATAAAAACAGTCCTTTGTGCTAAGCAGAACACACCATAAATTAAAAGCAGACAAGGGGCATATAAATATATATTTTGGCTTCACTTTCGCTGTTGAAGCTGCTCTGGTTTACAAATATGCAATCATTTACTGTAGTTAAGAGGGTTAATGTAGGTTAAAGCTTGGTGAATGTTTTACATGGTATCCATCCCATAAATTAAGCTGTTGTATAAATACAGTGCCAACCACACTTCTGTTGCTTCTTTGGCATCATTAAATATGTTTCCTTCTTACTGTAAAAAAGCATAACAATCTCAATAAAACATATTCTAGATATGCCCATTATGAAAGAACAAAGAGTTTAAAAACAAGCCTGAAACCATGCACTGATGTAGATGATTTTTTGCTGTTTTTTTATAAAGTGCTCTTTTTCTGGAAATAGTTACATCCAGTTACATTGTGAATGTATACAGAGTTGCTTTGAGCCCTTGACATGGACCTATTTGGGCTCATTACACAGCTTGAACTAATCAAAGTACAAGGCCTCCTTATCCCATAATTTCCTTGTATGCTGGCCCTCAGTTTATCTGCTGTCTGAAACAAGCCAATTTACCTGCGGTCTGCTAAAGACCACCCTCTCTGCATTAGTCATGTTTCTAGACAGCCAAACCCTCAAACACTGTGTGAGGATTTTAAAGGAAGACCCAAAGTACACAAGTATGGGCTGAGTTTTGTGCCACTAGAAACTGAATTTGAATAGTTGGTATTGAATTTGAAAATAACAACTTGAAATGTAATGTTTTGAACAGTGTTGGGCGGTAACACGTTACAAGCAAGCCCCAACGTCACTTTTGACAGTAACTAGTACTGTAATGCAATATATTTCGAAAGAAATAACGCCGTTACCGTTACAATACGGTGCGTTTGTCCGTTACTTTGCTAGCTGCAGTGTACTTCCTGTTTACAGAAACACATTGTCGTGTTTCTGTTTACATCATGTGCGCCAATCATGGCGAGTCAATGCGAGAGCAGGACGTGCTTCTCAGAGTGGAAATATGCGCATTATTTTTGTCTCCAAAAGATGCATCAGTGAAGCTAAGCTAACGCTGCGACTGGATTTTAACAGACTGTGACTGTTATCCAGGGACAGGTCAGCCAAACTATTGCACGGTATGTTGATGTAAATGTTTAGCATTGTGTAGCTGAGAAAAATGCTGTGAATTAGTTCTTTCACATTTATTTTTATAAGCATTTTCAACAGCAGAATGTGCACCTGGAATATGCACAGCTTACTTAACATTACTGTGCTAAGGCTGAAAAATTACTGTTTTAATTTTGGAACGGCTGTTTTGTGCTTTATATGCACATCAATTATGCTTGTTTTATAGCAGTTGATCAACAGTGGATTATTATATTATTACTGCACTAATATGAAGTTGTATGGACACAAATGACCCAAAATAAATAATACATCCTTTAATTCTAAGTAACTCAAAAGTTACTTTTTCCAGTAACGCATTACTTTTTGGTGAAAGTAATCAAAATAGTAACTGAGTTACTTTGTGAATGAAGTAACTAGTAACGGTAACTAGTTACTTTTTTTCAGTAACTAGCACAACACTGGTTTTGAAACTGAATTAGTGACTTGAAATTTCATTTTTCCTGTTGAAAAAAATAATAATCTTAGTACATTCCAAAAATTCAATAAATTTCTGTTTCTCAAATTCAGATTCAGATACAGAGACAGACTTCCAGTCCGCTAGGTTGAGCAATCAATCACTGATTCATGGAACTCCTGTTTATGTCTACAAAAACTCCTTTACGGCCGTTGAGGGTGTGACCACAGAAATATATAATAAAGACATTTATTACCTATATCTATATAGCCCTGAAAGAACTTCAGTCTAGTCAATTTGCATGGAAGTTATGTTGAGACTTTGTTAATAGGCGGGTTCCCAAATGCAATTTGCACATGTGCCGCGAACCTTTGACGCAGGATCTACTAGACAGAACTACATGAATCCCATTCGCAACCCTCTCTGAAAGAAGCTAAAGAATGAAGAGGATTAAGGATTTTTCATTTATAAATACAACACCATTCAAATAAGGTGAGTGTCTGACGCAATGTAAGTTGCTTTTCTGCTTGTGTCGCATTGAGTTTGTGCATAATTTACGCGTTTCTTTCCTTGTTGTGTTACAGAAGAATGGCACGCTTAGGCATTGGAGCCATTTCAGTTCAACACACATTTTCAAGTGAACTAGACCAGTGATTCCCAATATTTTTGTGCCCAAGGCACACCAAAGGATAAGTAAAAATCTGAAGGCACAGCTATTGTGCAAAATAGCCTTTATAACACTTGTTATCACTCATATCATGTACAATATCACGGGCGAACGTACAAGAAGGCGCTCAATTTTCCCTCTCGCTGTTTCTCGATTTTAATGTTGTCTCACAACCTTTGTCACAGTCTTATAATCCCCGCCTGTGCAACCACAGGAACAGCAAAAGTTTGCGTTCTTTTTTTAAAATTTTTTTTAAGAATTGTTTTTAGGTATAAAGTTTGCTTCTGTATTATGAAATTAGTGCATATGAAGTAGTAAATTAAAATAGAATTATTTTTGTGTAGTTGTATATTGCAATAAAAATGTATGTGTCAAGTGTCTTCCCACACTTGCAAAAGGAAGAACTTGACCAGACTCAGGATTTTACTCGTTGAATGGAAAGAAAGGTGAAAAGGTGAAAGGTGAAAAAACTTTGAACACAAAACACAATGCAAATAAGTTCATAATTTTCATCAAATAAGGTAAGTAAACACAATTTCAGGTAAGTACATCTAATTTGGTAAAAGTATATTTGAAACTTTTTAAAATGAAATCAATGCAGGTAAGTAATATGTAAAATTAGGCATTAACCAAAGGTTTACTTTTAACCTGAAACCTTTTTCTTTCTTTATATCAAACTAGTACGGTGGCGGTTGGAAGTATGTTTTCATATAGTGTGAGCTTATGTACAGTTGTCAATTATGGCCTAATGAGTAGGTGTTTGAAGGTTGGATGTACAAAGAGGTGTACATACTCTGTACTCTGTAGTGTTATAAAGAGGTATATTTGTGGGTGCAAAATATAATGTGTGTGATTTCCCTGGTTTAATTCTATGAGAGATGTGCATGAAAAATGTGTTTGTTTTTTTAACTTCATTTTATATTTTGTTTGGTGTATTTTTCTGTAATGTATGTTTTTTGGAGTCATTATGTGTATTTTTGTATCTTTCAGTTGTGTTTTTGTGCATTTTTTGTATCTTTTAGTTGTGTTTTTGTGCATTTTTTGTATAATCATAGTCATTTTGTGTATTTTTGTTTCTTTTTTAGTGAAGTTTTGTACATTTCTGGATTGTATGTTTTTTTGGATCATTTTGTGTGTTTTTGGAGCCTTTTGGTATATTTTTGTGCATTTCTGTTGTTGTTTTCTGTACTTTTTGAATAAATATTGTTTTTGTTTTATTTTACTCAGTTAGTATACAGTATTTTTTATTCTAAATGCTGTGTGTGTGTGTGTGTGTGTGTGTAGGTGTGTGTGTGTGTGAGACTCGCTCCTGGTTGCCATGTGGGACTCTCTCCATTTCCTCCGTTAGTTCCCTCACACACCACAATGTTGTTGAGTGAAAAAAAGATGGACCCGGAAGTACCACAAAAAAAAAAACGTTTTGCAACACCAAATAAGTCGCAACTCTCTCTCTAAATAGCTCTGTGTGCTTTCAGTATGTACATCCAGGCACTCTCACACACCTACACGCATCAGCGGTGTGTGTTTACATTATAGCTGCTAGCATCTTAACACGTAGAATAATATAAGAAGAAACACTCACCTTGCGCAGAACAAACAATAATGATTGTGGAGCTGTGTTGTGGACCCATCCACTCACAAAAAAGTTACATTCCTCTGTCTAAGAACCAGATAGTTTGTGATATGGTCGGCTATTGGCCGTCAGCACAGCCGCCGCCCACAGTAATGGAGACGGAGGAGGAAGTAGAGTCCGTGACCCGTGACTTAAAGGAAGTTTGGGATCACAGGAATCATTTTAAATAACCATGAAATATTAACTTGAATAACTTTTAGCAGTACAAAATAGTTTTTAATATTGACCTTCTTTTTTAAACCCAAACATACTGCGACACAGTGACATTATGACCCAGTGACCCGGAATCGGAAGTTGCACGCTCAATACTGCGCTCATTACAGAGAGTGCCGTAATCTTAAAATGAAGGTTTTGAAAGTTATGCAACACCAAATTACTCCAACAAAACGGATGCACACACTTGTGGTATGTGGAAGCCGTCGACTAAGTTTCAGGTCAAACTCATATCATGTCGGGGAGATATTCGCACGTAGACCTTATTTGCTTTATAGATAGATAGATAGATATTACAATTTCAATTTTAACTGAACAGTTTCTCAACAGAAATACTTTTATATTATACTATTATCAATTCAATATTTTCCCTCTGAATTTTTTTAAAGAGAAATTTGCTATATTTTAAATATTAACTTATTTTAGCCCATAAATACATAAAAAAGGTTTTAAGCAAATTTCTATTTTCCTCTTCTCACATAAACAACTTAATTAACTCAGCAAATTAATTGAGCAAATTAATTATATAATGATGAGTTCACATTTTTACAGTCCAGTCATTATGAGCTCACTAGTAGCCCTTCTGTTAGTTTCAGTCCTTTTTCCATGCATATTGTGCAGTGCACGTTTCAGGGCTTCTCAGCTCTGTTGCGTACAGCCGTTTATAGGATGAATTTCTCATCACTGTGAATGCGCTCACCTATTGAGGTGCACCGTGGAGAATTATGCGTGCACACAGAGCAGTGTGCATGGCTGTACGCATACGGAGCAGTATTAAAGCCGGTGTGCGTCGCGAGGTGCGCGCGCCAAAAATGACGTCACCGCGCATCCCGCGCTTGGAGCACTCAGTCAGGACGCTGCTACAGTATGATTGCTACAAAATCCCACGGCACACCTGGACTTCCCTCACGGCACACCAGTGTTCCGCGGCACAACGTTTGGGAAACACTGGGCTAGATGATAAAACAGAGAAATGTGAAAATGTTGTCTGTAATTGATCATCACAGAAGTTATACTTGGTCCAACTTACTGTTTAACATGCTAGAATCTGTGCTACGTACAGAGCTACACAGTGTGTTTGTGAGCTAATGATGCTAATGATGGTGAACAGCTATAGTATAACAGTGTTTATTACACACGTACTGTGAGGATATTTTGTGTCCAGACACATAATTATACATTTCTAGTTTAAATAGTCTTACAGTTAAAAAGCAGTTAGCTTTGTTCACTAAATTCCTGGAAACCATCCATCTACAATCATACAGTTTGTCTTTGGGCTTCACTCTCAAAGTTATACATGTTGTACAAATGTTTAGGAGGAATTAAATGCATGCCTTTATTATCTTTTTCATTTTAGATGTCATTGATCCACTGACGCAGAGGATGAATGCTGTAACTTCCAGTGGGAGAAGTGCTCTCACAGATGTGTGATACACAATGCATGGACCAATGTTTACTATCAGCCTGTTGTTCCTTTAAACAAACTACTTTCTCATCTGCTTTGCTTCAGTTAATTTGGGGCTAACATTATTGAATTGATTATCACTTAAATTTGACATTTTTATGAGGTTTGCCTCCGATTGGAGAGTTTGTCACTTGGTACCAGCGACAACTGCTGAGATACAAGAATAAAAATTTACAGATTGTATTTGACAAAAGTGTTCCAAAATTCCCGTGTACAGAGACAGCCAATAGAATGTCCCGGTTTGATGAGCCACGCATACGAATGTTAATACAGACACACAGATTGGACCACACACAATCAACTTTGTTTATAAATCCTAATTCTACACACACGGATTGAAACACGCACACACAGATCAAGGTAATGACACACGGATTAAAACACGCACACACATATAGATCTATGTACAGACACACGGATTGTATTACACACATACAAATGGTTTTGTTGTAATAATGGTCCCATAATTTATCTTATGCCAACTCATCTTTCCCCACGATTGTTGATACAAAAAAAACAGGTCCAGCCTCCCACCATAATATAAGGAGTTTGAGTAGATTTGCGGGGTTCCTCTCCTGTCTAAGGGCGCTACCTCATAATCGACGTTACCCACCCTCCATGTGACCACAAAGGGTTCTTGCCTAGTAGTCCGTAGTTAGATGTAGGGAGTACAGTTATACAGGCACTGCTGATGCTGCTGGGTCTGAGGCAAATTCTTACATGATAATTTTTTACCCAATGTATGCAGTTTTGCTCTCACGTCCAACACACACTGAACTTCATTTTTATTGGAGCACAGAGCTTCCTCCGAGTTTCCCTTTAACAGATGAAACCCCCTGTTGCATCCTGCCTTCCAATAAATCCAAAAAAGGGAAAACCCATTGGAGGCTTCAGTCCCTCCTACACTGTTGTTGGTTCCAATTACATTTGATTCTAGAGTCTTATATAAAAACACACAAAAAGGATTTAAAACCCAAGAAACTCTGAGAGTCAGGGGCAGAGCTTACTATGAAGAAAACCAGGCACATACCTGGAGCCCCAATGTCCCTTGGGGCCCCATAACAGGCCCCTTATCTTTGTATTTGTGGTTATTTGCATGGTTTTATATACATAATCCCTTAAAAAATAGCACCGAAGTGCCTAAATCTATCAAAATCTCACATTTTGACAGTCTAGCTGATTCCCCCACCCCCCTCAGTGGGAACTACATGGACTATTCAATGATGCGTGGCGCTCCTCATTGCTCTGCGTCGAAGTGTTTTGAGTGGTGTTTGTAGCGGGAAAAGAAATATAGTAGCAACATTGAAGCGAAGTTATGAAGGCAGTAGCCAAAAGAAAAAAAAGAGGCAAAAGAAACAAGTGTTATCTTAAACTCCCGAAGTTATCTTCCTTTTTCACTGCCACCTCGGCGGAATTAGGTGCTGATATTAGACAATAGCTGAGCAGCCTTCCACACCATCTGTTCCTCTCACTGATCTCCAGCCTCTGACTTTGGTGCTGCAGCCACAGTGACTGTTACGAGTATGTTACCTTCATCATTTCCTTCAGGAGAGGTTGATGAGATGACGTTAAAAGTAATAAAATACAATGAATCTGAGAAAGGGAGACAAACACACATGCAGAGGATATAAAAACAAGAGAAGAGGGTGTGGGGGGAATTGAATCAACAAAAAGAAAATAACAAATAACGTGAAAGAAGCACATACGATAGATGAAGACAAAACTGAGAGAGAGGAAAGATTAAGACAAACAATCAAAACACACGTGAAAACAAGCAGAGATGAAGAAAAAATAGAGATAGATCTGAACATAAGCAAAACACAGAAGACTAACGAACAGAGAATATTAACTCTGCACTGAGGAGAAATGAAGACAAGAAAGCATGTATAGAGAGAAAGAGCAAAAGATGAGAAATAAAGGCAAGAGACAGCAAATATAAGGACAAAGAAAAAGAAAGCAGGTGAAGAGATGAACACAAAAGACAGTACGCACAAGAGAGGAGGATAAATACCCAGTAAGATAGGTGAAACATGGTAAGACTAAAGAGCAAGAGAAGTAGGAGTAAAGAAAAAATAAACATTTTTAACATTATGTCATCTTTGTACGTAATCCTCTCGCTCCAGTTATTCTAACTGGTTTACGAGGCCACAATCAATCCACTGTAACCTGCTACAGCATACTGTAAAACAATTATGACTTGTTATTTTAAACTGTCAGTTCATTATATTTCTCAATTGATCTTTTTGTCTTGTGCGATGTCCTCATCGCAGCTGGAAGAATACAGTGACGATCACTATCATATCTCTGCAAAACCAAGGTGAATGATTAGGTTTTTAAAACACTGTATAATAGTCAGTCAGATGTTGGAAGGAGGGGTGCGAGGGGCCCCCAAATGGCTAAGTTTGCCTCTGCTGAGAGGAAACACTCATGAACAGTTGTTGGGCAGTAAATGTTTGGCTCATGATCCTGGAGGACTAGTCATACTGGGACAGCTTAATTTCAGAGATCTTGATTCAGATTTGACCAGGTATGATTGTTCAAAACCACACACAGTTTCTAAACAGATGAGCTTGACTGTTTTCGTGCTACCTGTGGGAAGAATGAACAGAAATGATTCTGTGCATTCTGGTTGAAATGCTCCTTTTTTTACTGTCCACTTTTCTTTATTTTCTGAGAGTCATTTGTTTTTGGGACGGCATAACTTGCATGCAATTGGTTTGGCCGTTTCCTTGTTGGCTATTTCACTACCATAAAGACTGTAATATGCTGCACTTGCTAAAAATAGAAGTGTTCCATTAGGATTTTATTATTATCCCTTTTTTTATCTGTTGGTCCAGGTCCGCATGGGGGGTCTTGTGGGTCTGAACATGGACTGCATTCCACATGTTGGTGATCTCTGGTGTAGACTGTTAAAAGATTTCATGATGAGGACAACCATATATCAGCTATGTGGTTCTAGTTTGGCAGGAATTGTCAGTCTGGCAGTGGTACTTTAAGTTTTTGCATTTTAAAAAGGAAAAGTCTTTATTGTTTATTTCCTTTTAGATATTCTGTTTTAAAATCCAAGTTTAAAGGTACAGAGTTCAAATTAAAATACTTTTTAATTCAATAAATATGATAATACAATTTTTTTTTCTTCTTCCCTCTCATTGTTTCGATATTGTGTATTGATTGTGAACTTAGCGTCTCATCCCACCCCTAGTATTGACAATTCCATCAGACTTTAGCCAAAGTGCATGAAGTTTTATATTTTTACATGCATTATATAATCAAAGAATAGCAAGTTAAGAAGACAAATTCCTCTTCTTTGGTGTGCACCACAGCTTAAAGGGATTTCATAAAGGAGCAGGGGGAAAAACCACAGCTAAAAACCTATAGTTATTTTTCACAATCAAAAACAGAGAAATGGTTTATAGATTTTATTTTTGTCAGAGTTGATATAGCTTATGTAGCTCTCAGTACTATGTGCAAGGATGACTAATAACTGTAATAGCATTAACGTCATTAATGAAATTTTAGAATTTTTTTAATACAATTTTTGACAGTGCCCCAATATTTCTATCAAATTGCTGTTTTAACCTAAGTTACTCACACTAGATACTTCCAAGCCCTATATTGCTGTCTTCTTACTGAGTTACTTGATATTTAGACCAAAATCCTAATGATAATATTCAAGCATGGTGGATGACATAACTATATTTAGTTTGGCCCCCTTCAAGCAAAAGGCCAGAACAGAATGACTTCAAACTGAACTTTTATGTTTTTCTTCAAAACCTGGCTGAGTTATTGTCACAGCTCACTTCCTTCAAATTGTTATCCTTTCGCTTGATTTAAATTCTTCTGCTGAAATGAGCCTACGCGCAGTCTTTATTAAAAGACAGGCTCAATTACCTGTTTTTTAAAAAAAAAATGCCTGACAATACCTTCAGTCAGATAGTTCTAACTGTAGGGTAATGAGTACAGAGTACAGAGATGTGAATCGTCACCTATTTTGGATTTGGTTTTGATTATCATTTCAATACATCACAACATATTCCAATCAGAGCACTATTAGAGATAGAATGAAATTTGTAAGTTATGCCACCTTTTTTCCAAGGCTGTTGCTTCCCCGTCACTTCTATGTAATCACAGTATCAGGAACAAGGACTGCAGTAACAAAGATGATCTGAGGTAAAACAGTTTGGAACAACCTGAATTAATATATACATTTAGACTTTAGACAACATTCAAAATCAGGGAGTGAAAAAATGGAAGCGTTTACATCCTGTAAGTTGAAGACGCACACAATCCAGCAGGAAAAGTCCCTATTGTGGCGTAAGGCAGAACGGCTCACACGGCAAAGGTACACAGCAAAGGTAGCCAAAAAAGGAAGACTGAAGAGGAGAGTCTAAGAGGAAGAGAGCACTCAGAGAGCGCATACTTCCACCAAGTTTAGATCAACTCACCAAATTTTCCATGATAGTCAAATTAACACAATTAAAAACTCAAAAGAATATTCTGAAAAGGTGACAGTTTGGGAAAAATTACAGCATTGCAAAAGAAAAAAAAAACCTATTAAAGCCCAAATACCCTTTGATCATGTTTTTTTTCACCACTTGTATAAACTTGTTTAGTTCCACCATTGCATGCGTAGTGTGTGACCCAGACGTTTTCATAATCAAAGATTCTGCAGCATATTCAAATTGACGTCACTTTACAAAAATGGAATTGCTTTTGCAGTATTGTAAATGGTGGCCACAAGAGACCACATTGCATGAACAACACTGAAGAGAAAAAAAACAACGTCTTGAGAGATAAGTTTCCGTTTCCTCGCTCAGGGTAGACCATCATGTTCTCCTCCCTTCCCTCGAGCCTCTGTTCTGCCTCTCAATGCCACTGCCATCTGTAAGCAGTTTAATTTAACGGCTGAACCTACAAATAGTGGTAAACATCTGTTGCATCCTTCAGATAGAAGACAGTTCCTGTTGAGTACATAGTGCCTAATGGAGAAAGCAGCTTCAAACCTGAGATAAGCGCATCATTCAAAAACTATAAGTGAATAAAATTTGTTTGGTTGGTTGTTGTAGGACTTATCAAATATTAGATTAGATTAAATCAGTAGGAGCAGAACCTTTCACCGGATTTCCGCTGGATGCGTATCTGCTCCGAAACGGCTCCGCTGCATAACTTCAGTGCAATCTGCTGTCCATCAATACCCACCGCCTACATCTGTGCTTGGTATCTGTTGCTGACTCAGGAAATCCCGCTAATTCTCTTGTAATCACTCAATATAGTGATTTGCAGTCAAAACACAGAGATTCTCAAAGCCAAATAAACTTCATTCAAACTGCATTGTGTCCTCTGAGAGGAGCAGAAAGAAATTTACTTTGTCCTGCCCTGTAGATCTTCCACTTTTGTGGAGATTATTGTGATTCAACCATGGATAAGGTCAATGTTTATATGTGAAATATGATCCAATCCTGCCTACCGCCTGAACAAAGAGGGAGATAGAGACCAGCAGAAAGGAGCAAGCAGGTCAGTAAAAGGATGGAATTACGATCCAGAGGTTTTCATGTTTCTAGACACTCTTTAAACACATTAAGACTTATTAAAGCTTCCCAAGTTAGTTATTTCTGTAAATTTTTTAAACAAATATTTTTACAGCACAATACACACTAATGCAGGGGCGCGAAAGGTGAACCGCAATCTATCAGGGGATTTCCTTTGCACCAACATATCAACATGAGCTTTCAGAATTCTGACTATGAATTGCAGTGCATAATCCTTTTTGGTTTTGAATGCTTCATCAAGCCATTAGCATTAAAAGACTTAAAATAAATGTTTTTTTTTTTTTCCCCCAAAATCCTGCCCTATGCTTCATTAAGGCCTTATATTATTTCACTAAGTCCTCTTATTAAATGAGTATCCAGTATATATTATATTTTATTTATTTTCCATTATCTTAAATTATACAATATTTTCCTCATCCCATGCAGCCTACTCTAGCAGATATTTGAGATACTAGGCTACACCATGTAGAGGTCTCCAGTCCATCATGCATATTTTACTCCAACAATAAAAGACACTGAATATAAAGAAAAAGGTTAAAACCTTGAACACAATTGATTCAGCCACACTTGCATTCAGTCTAAATACAGCTTCATTTGTACGAAAAAGGCTTTTTGTATATGAATGATGTCTTTTTATTGATTCATTCTTTCTGCTTGAACTGGACATTTCTGGCAATACAACAAAGTCCTTTATTAATATTTTTATAGTCAGGCTCTTTACTGGACAAGCAAATCATTCTTCTGGACCTTAATACATATTCTTGATAGGTTACAATCTTAGAATTCAAGAGGAGGGTAAGTTTTTCTTTTTCTTTGTGAAATTACTGTATTTCAGTTTTTAGCCACAGTTTAAAAAAAAAAAATAATCAATGGAATTAACAACATTTGCATCAAAGCATTTCTGATTCTGGATCCAATTCGTTGCAAGAAGGCAAATTTCAACACAAATGGCTCTGGATGACAGCTATGTACAGTAATAGACAAGGAGAAAAAATGGTGCACTGATTTGCACTGAGTGCTGTATTTTGTTGTCCACTGTGTCACTGTGAGCAAAATGATAATAAAGCTTAAATTGATTTGATGTGATTTGAAGAGCTCTCGACTGCTGAATCAAAGCAATCAAGAAAAACTGTAATAAGCTACAATGACACTGAGTGCTGTACTTTTTATTGTGTTGTCCACTGTGTAATGGTTGATTGAAAGAGCTCTTACGCTTGTGTGCAAGATGTGTTGTTTGAAGGCAACATTTGCTTTAGTTGCATATTTTAAATGTTTTGGCACGGATAGGGCCTTTGGCAAACAAAATCTGTCATTTCACACATGAGTGCCACTGTTTCAGCCTGTGTGTTAATTGTTTTGAAAATGTTTGTGTTGACTGCTGCATCAAAGCAATCAAGAAAAACTGTAATGTAAGTGTAAATGGTTGCTTGAAATGTGTAGGTAGGTTTTTAGAACAGTTTAAAACTGTGGATGTGTATTTGAGATTTGGGCATAAAAAGTTCTGGTAGAGGACTTTCTTTAGTGTAACATTATCAAGCCTTTACGTTATATTTATGCTTGAGCAGTGCATAGTGTTTCTACGAGTACTCTGAGCTGGAGATAGGCACCAGTGAACAGTGCATGGGCATGTATAAATCATACTTTGCATTTAGGCCTACTCTGTGTGTGTGTGTGTGTGTTTGTGACCATCTGATTATTTCTCTCAATTGCTTTCAGTTTTCTTTTTGATGAATATGTGCAATGAAACGACTTATAACTGTTCTTTTATTTTTTCTTCAAGTACATGGAGAGTGGACACGCCCCTCACTGAACACAAAGACCATGACTCCCCATTCCCCAGTTTCCCATCATCTGGTCTACACCTCAACACCTCCAGTCTCCACAGACAGAATGAAGCTCAGTTAACATGGGATGATGTTGCTTCAAACTTTTACAGTGAAGAGTATATTTAATCATTATTTACTGTCACATTTTCCCATAGTTTCTCATTGTTTCAATGACTGAGAGATTTTAAGAAGATATATTTGCGATATTTCAAGGACAGATTATTTAAAGGGGATTGACTTGAGTCACCACGGATTTCAGATTTTTGTTGTCTTCTTTTAAGTCTTTGTTATAAAGAGAGAAATTCATGTTTAAACCTTATGGAAAGTAAAAACTTATTTATCTACTATATTGTATTTTGCCATTACAAGGTGGATTAAAAAAAACGTTGAGTATGTCAAGGTCGGCCCAAGTGTCTTCTTTTTTGGAAATCCAAAAATGGTCACTTAAATTCAAATATTATTCTAAACTGATGTTTAGGAAAGTGTGAATCCACCTTTACTATGAGTCTGATGGAAAGGTTGCAGGTTGGCCAGGTGTTAGTAAATCATTGAAATAAACAAGCACAAAAAGAAAGAAATTGCATATTTATAGAAAAAAAAAACAGATGAATTAAGATTAAAAAAATATTTCTTCCACTACTGGCTCTGTTTTTATTTATTTACTTATTTATTTATTTTAGTGGCCCCAATCCTCTTCCATATGTTTCTCTTTTTATTTGTCATGGAATATTTAAAACACACACAAAAAAAAAAAATGAAGTTACAGTCTACTACTTTGGAGTTCCTAACTATATCATTGATTAGTCTTTAATTTGGAGATCTTAAAACAGGACATTTGTTCACTGAGTCACTTGACTTTCTGTTAAATGCACACCAACAGAAATTAAGTGCAAAAATAATACACCCAGGTCAGTATAACCAGGCTCATCACTATCTAAGAGTGGTAAATGAGACTCTTCCATATAGTTTAACTATACTTGCTTTTGTATTTGCTCCAACACTTTCCTAATTAGTCACCAGCCAAAGTCAGTCCATTTATTTGCTTATGTTTGAGTGGAAATAAGTGTGTTGGTGAAATCAACACAAGTACTTTACTCATGTTGGGCAGTGAGCAGTTTGTTCCCAATGTTCTACCAGTAAGGACTTTGTGGGTACAGAGAGCTGTCCTTAAATACTTCATGATTGTATTTGAAAAGCCAATAAACAATGAATGTGTGTCCACTATTTTTTGGTGCTAACATGTCTTTTCAGTCATTCCATGGACTGAAGAGATTTGCTGTTAAACTGTTAAACCAAAGCACCCCTGGCTTCTTACTGAGCAGTAGTGAGGAGGTGGGTAAAAAACAAGGTGAGCGATTATGATTGGCTAAGGTGGCGTCATGTTTCATGATAGCCAATCAGAGCCAGTATTTTTACACATGCCAGCACACACACACACACACAACCACAACAGTAACGCAAATAGTTACTTTCCTTGGTAATGAGTTACTTTTATTATAGAGTAATTCAGTTACTCAGTTACTTTTTGGATCAAGTGGTGAGTAACTATAACTAATTACTTTTTTAAAATTGACGTTCCCAACACTGCCCGTGAATATCTATTCAACTTTATTTGTGTAGTGTAATTTACAACAAAGTCATTTCAATGCTTTTATCAAAATATAAAATACATAATAAGAAAGAGAAAACCCAACAAGATCCACATGAACAAGCATTTAGCGACAGTGGGAAGAAACAACTCTCTTTTAACAGAAAGAAATCTCCAGCAGAACCAGGTTCAGAGGTGGCAGCCATCTGCTTCGACTGGTTGGGGTTAGTGAACAGAAGGACCAACAGACCAGGATAGAGAGATAGAACATCAACAGTGTCCCAGACTAGTTAAGCCGTGAACCACAGATCAGGAACTGCCATCATCTGCTTCACAACACCTGAAATAGAGAAGACAGAGATGGGCGAGGAGAAGGCACTGACTGCAGAAAAACATGATACAGTATTATGAAGTCAGCCTGCCTTGGCCTTGGTCCTCACTCCCAGTGGCCTAGTCAATACTTATTATAAAAGTGACAAATCTCTTTCTAACTTGTACAATGATGTAGTGACCAACTGGTGACATTTAAGTGGCAGCAGCCCACCTTTGGATGAAAATGGTGCTACGAGAGTTGATGTTGAAGTTCCCACCAGTTCACACTTAACCAGAGCATGTGTAGACCTAAGTGAACTATTGAGAGTGTTGCGATGGTGAGAGAAATTTGCCAAAAAAAAGGGGGAAGCGGTGAAACTCGGCATGTCCGGGAGGAGGAGGAAGTTGTGCGTGTGGAGAATGACGAGGGAGAGACTTGGAGGATGGCCAAAATACAATAAGAAAACCATTCAACTCTGACCCATATTGCAAAATGATATGCTATGATATGCTGTTACGGCCCAGCCTAGGAGAACTGGACCGTAAGATGAAGGCGTGCCACCTTTCCCTGGTCTCAAGCAGACACATCGACAAAACTAAGTTTACAATTATTTATTCACAATTTTCTATAATACAAAAGAAAATTAACTAAAGGAGGGAGCTGTGGGCCAAAATAAACACAAACAAAATACGGCCGCTCAAAAGTCTCTCACACTCGTCCCACACTCCTGACTGTTGTCTGCTCCAATGGTTGAGACCAGTGAAGAGTGACACGATGCGCCTCTCTCTGCCCCGCCGCGCCGTCAGGCAGCGTTGTCTCCTCCCCTTTGACTGGTCCGCCTGTGGAGGTTTGACCAATCAGGAAGGGACCCGTCACTCCATCCCCTCCTCCGCAGGTGGAATGAATCCCGGATGATAGGCTGACAAGACACACCCACCAAAGCACACACACACAGCATAGACAGACACACTCACATATACGACCTCAGTCGTAACATATGCAATGTTGCCATCAAAAGCCTGGTCTCAGTGTTGGTTTTGTAATTTTATAGAAGAAAATTAATGTTGAGGTGTCACTAAAGCAAAAACAAAAAAAATTGCTTCAAAGTCACTAATAGGTTTTTTCAGAAAAAGCCTTTTTTCTCAGCTTTTTGTCACAAACTGGCGATTTGTGTGAAACTTGCCTCTATTCAACTGCTGATTACGGAAGAACGAAACAAGCTAGAAACAAAAAAAATTTCTGATGAAAGTAGACAGTCTAATCTTTCAGAATCTGGTTTCAGATGTCAGATTGTCATAGGACAAAATATTCTGTGGGTCTTGAAAAATCAGTGAAAATCATCTAAAACGCCTTGCACTTCGGCTGGCAGGGAATGAATTAACCAAGTTAAGTGTGACTTTAACACCAGTCTACATTATAATGGATATTCTTTCTGTTTTTTCACTGAAAACGTAATGTGAAATATACTGTATAGTAAGAGGCATTAAAAACACAACAACCACAAATGTGTATATGTGTATGTATATAAACTTGCAAATTTTAAATAAAAAATAAAGTGTGGAGTAGCAGCCAGTTTTTCCTGAGTAAAACTGAATGTCCATGTTAGGCTGTGCAAGAGGCACAACCACAAGCCCATACCTTGATTATTCCACAAAGTGAAGCATGAGATCAACAGCAGCAGCAGTTGCCCAGCTGTGCTGGAGCAGATTTGCATGCAGTGGAAATTGGCACATTGACTTTAATGGAAACTTATCAGCTGAAACAGTTTCAAAGCAGTTATGGATCCGGTGGAAATTGGGGCATTCAATGCTGTTTTTGCGCACTGCATTCTATTTAACCGGGTTGGTTGGCTATGATGTGATACATTTGATTATTATCTGGTAATTTCATTTTTTGTAGTTACACAATGTCCATTGATCATTTAAAAAAAAAAAAAATTAAAAAATTATTTACTCAGTAACGGTTGGGTGTAGAAATGTATCAAATAACTTTACCGGTTTAAAACATACGTAAAGAATAACTAAACCCCTTCTTTCTGCTGACCTTCCACTTGGAGGGAATTTTTTTAAAAACGCCTTGATTATGGGCATCATTCCTGACGCAGTAAGACACGCCCACTCAGGCCACCGGTTAGTGCTGGCAGTGACAGACCGCTCCAGCTCGACTACTACAGACAATACATAACCCACAAGCATAAACACACAGCCCACACAGACGCTATATTACTCACAAACAGTCCCTGCTCAACTCCCGCCATGAGCCTCAGAACATCTCTTCCTCACACACACACAACAGCGTGAAGTACATGCACATTTGCGCGCATGCAGAGACAGACAGGCATACACACACTGTCTATAAATACACACATAGCTTGAAAGACCCTCTGATTAGACCAGAATCTTATCTTTATAGAAGCACAGAGTCAAAAACATCGCCGCAGGAATGCATGCAGCAGTGGAGTTCCGCTTTAAAACTGTCAATCAACACTGAGGGCTGTGATTGGAGGAAATCCTCCTCCCTCCTCTCAGCTTTTATAGGAGGGGCGGGGCCAACAGTGACAGTTGGTGACGCGCGATGGTCACCAGAATCCATTACAGCCAATAGCAAAATTCAATTGTAATAGGCGGCGTTCAACCCTTAGAGGCCAGTAACTCTGACATTTTACAACTAAATACACAAAATTAAAATACTTTTACAAAAATGTTAAAAGTTGGAGAGCACTACTTATTTGGGTATACATACATACAATATATGTTTAGCAGAAAAAAGTGGGTTTGGTGTTTAGTTACTCTTTAAGTACACGTAAAGTATCTGATATAGAAAAATACTCAAAAAAGTACAAAGTAATTAATTATTTTCACCTCAGCATAGAATCCCTGGCTATAAAACAGCTGGTAAAAAACGTGCATAGAGTAAGTCGCCCACCCACCCACAACTCACCAGGAGCTCCGGAAAGCACTGTTGGCTGTGACCACGATGTGGTCATGTCACGTTTTTTTTATGCTTGCCACTGTCCTTGACTGAAATGTCCATTTTGGAAATGTATATAATATTTATTGCTATGGTAAACATAATCATAGAATTATGGACATTTTCCACTGTTGCATTTTGAATGCCTCAGTATATATTTTCTAACTGACGTGGCAAAGAATTGACCTTCAAACATCTTGCTTTAATCTAACCTGAAACAAGCATGAAGCCATTGAACATGATTGTTAACAAAAGAGGAGAAAAAAGCCACCATCTTTCATTCAGGGCTCTGTGTTTTGGCAAATTATCCATCTTCATTTTCCTTCAGAATTTAAACAACTTCTAACCCACTGATGATGTTGCTTAGCAGAATCATAACAGTGCAGAGCTTTGCCGGAAACTTTGCCAGTGTGAGTAATAATCTTTGAACTGAAGAACATGGATACACTGGGCCACTGTTGTAAGTACTTCCATATGGCATTAGTGAGTACATCTTTTCTTGAAAAAAAAATAAAAAATTGCATTAGATAGGTTAATTAAAACAAACTACTTGGATGGTATTGTAGGATTAAAGGGAATCTTGTTTGATTATTATTATTATTATTATTATTATGTGTAGATGTTCATTTTTAATGCTTTTATTCACAAATATGTTGGTGAGGGATTTTGATGCATGCTCCCTTTTGGAAGCACAGTCTGTTTTAACTCACTGACAGAATAATCCTGCAGCCTTCCTCTCTTTATTTGACTTAAACTGTGAGGGTTTTAAGAGCTGAACAGTTGATAAATTGTGTGACGCACAACAAAAGATGAAATCAACCATAATCTAGAAATGTCCTGAAAATACAGTGAATTTCTTTTTACTGCAGATAATCTCATTCTCTTTGATTTTTAAGCAACAAAATGATTTAGAGCACAATTCTACACTGCTTGCTGGAGAATGTGATTACTTCTTACAGTTCACTTTTTTCAAAAATTGATCATTTTCGTGCAAACTACATTATTTCTTTGTTTTTTTGTCCTTAAACAGAGCACTGGAGCCTGCTGTGGTAACATTTGCTATTATAAAGTGAATCTAAGAGCTTGTCAACTGCAGTCACCTTTGTCTGCACTATAGTTAGTTGTTTGGACAACAACTGTGAAAAGACTGATATAGGCCAACAGGCTTGGGTATGTGAGTATACCCATTAATAAGAAGTAGTGAACTGAGGATTATCTAATGAGTTAATAAGTACTGTGTTCCGTCATTGCTCCCTTGTTCATGTAGTGGCTGTGTAAAGTTGTTAGTAATTGGCATTCACTTTATACAAATGTGCCAGCAGCTTGTCTTTCACATTCCTTCTTTGAAGATGTGTGTGTAACTTTGATTCATTTAAGAAAGACAATTTCCATCTGTTCCACAGACGGTGCATATATCTGACAAAAGGGAAAATGTAACAATACATAAAAATTCATTAAAGAACCTATCATTCTGAAAAAGGGGTGTGGCAGAGCCTTGAAAAGGGGCATTGTAGAGGTGAAAGGGCAAACTAGGAAAAGGTAAGGAGAAAACACCAACCACATTCATGACATCATCCTGCACTGCTTACAATCCAGACCAAACAGGGCTATGTGTCTGCTTTTCATTTACTCCTTTTTCTACCCCCACCCCGTCCCCCTCTCCATTTTCCCTCTTCCTTTGGAGAATGTGGGAGGAGAAAGAGAGAAGTGGCTGAAGTCCAGGATTTTGGAAGTTTGTCCCATCCCGGGCTTGAACTCACCACCACAGTTCCTCTGGCTGGAGAGCAGGAGGGAGTCTGTTTCTTTCTGAACTGTTTCCCCCCTTTCACCCAGGATCCCTGCCTTTCTTCTCAGTGATCCTATCACCACTTTGCTCAGTTTGCCTTCCTTTGGGAGGCGCTGAAAAAGCCAAAAAGGGAAATTTACCAGAAAGATAATGACCAATAGTCCAGCTTGACAGCCATTTCATTTAATTGGTATTTGACTCTTCAAACACAAAGACAGTGGAATACAACAACATCAGCTCAGGGTAAGTTGAATATCTGCTGGTTATATTGCTGCAGAGAGAGCATGTCTCTACGTAATTATACAACATTTACTTCTGAAACTTTGACCTGAGATGCACTTAATGTATTTTACATTTGGTGCATAGGCTACACTATTGATGCATCAAGTCATGGCCTATAGGATTTTGCAGAAATTGTGTCATGTATCAAATGGATATCACAACGTATGCATTGAGTAGTAAAAATATAACCTGTATTTAAGTGGTGAGAGTGTTGCAAGTGAGGCAGTTAAGCAACAGTTAGGGAGATGTAGGCGACCTCAGAAATCTTGTGGAAAGAAATGTACATGTTGACTCTAACCAAGGCTTTTATCATTTCTTTGTTATTCGCTTAGATATAAAAGTTAAGTATGATTGAGCAGAATAAATTCCAGGGTTTCTGCATATTTAGAGGTATAATCCCAAATTTGTGACATGGAAAGTCATTATGTGATGCATTTTTTGAAATAATGTACATCATCTTTTATTAACAATGACACACAGGTGATAAAACCCTTGTTGTTTTTGACTAATTTAAACTTGTATTGTATGATATCTATTCTTATATAGCCAATTAAATGAACACCGTTCAAAGATTAACAAACTTTGACATCCTCCACACCCACATGTGAGGAAGTAGAAAATTTGGTAGATGTTTCCACTGCAGCAGCACAGAACCACACCCGCTCTGAAACATGTACAGCATTGGAAAAGTGTTAAGAAAGGGTTTTCCACCCTACTGGCCAAAATTATAAACAGAACTAGATGATTGGTCTCTTGGACACGGAGGTGGGTGGTAGTGGTGGCGTTGGTGTTCATTTAACCAGGTGTGAGCCATTAATCTTCTACCTCTGGTGTACAAGCGTCCAAGTGCAGTCCCGAGGAATTTTGGCAGTGCCGTTAACTCAGCAGTCACTGTGTGTATGTGGGCTTTGACGAATGAAGCTGTTTTCACTGTTCTGACTCACTGCAGAATAAAACTGAGCTGGAAAAAGTGTCATAAAGAATTCTCCTGAGCTACTGTTTCCACAGTTTGCTGTTTGCATGTAACCTGTTGCCAAGTTACAGACTAGAAGAGAGCTTAGTTAATGCTCAAAAAGCAGATGGAAAACTGGAGAGTGCTCCGCAATAGATTTCATGTTAAAAGTATGTCACGTAATTTAGTAGCCGTGTGACAGGGATGCAGCCTCATTTTAGCCACTTTTTAAACCATTTCTCACTAACCTCAATCATAAAGAGTGTTAGATAGATAGATAGATAGATAGATAGATAGATAGATAGATAGATACTTTGTTCATTTCAAAGGAAATATTTTTCATTACAGCAGCAGCACAACGAAGAGAAATATTAGAATAAATACAACAATTTTTTTTTCATCCACTTCTCTTTAATCCTTATCCCAACTGCATGAGTGTCAAATTCACTGCATGGACCAGCTTCGATTGGCCATAAAGCCTGAACACACATCTGCCAGGTGTCAGACAGCCTAATACACACCATCTGTGTGCAGCTACGCACCAAGCCAACACTCTTCCCCCTCATTCCTCTTTTATCTTTGTTCTTGATCCTCCTCTCATCTGCTCCACATATGTTGCATCCATTCTTTAAGTGGAAGAGGGTTTCATTTATTTTACAGTAATCTGTGTACTGCATACTAAGTGTAGTTAAAAAAAAGCACTCAGTAAATGTCAAAGGTTAACATTTTATTACAATGATTTGAACCCTAAGTGATCCCACTAGCCTAAGCTTAATTACTTAGTTTCATTTTTGAAACATGTACAATGATGTTACTTCTTTGATTAGCAGACAAAAATAAATAATGTTGACAAATTGTCAGGCACATTACTTGAGTCTGTCATATGCATAGAAAGAGTCAAGCTAAAAAGTCAAAAAAGTCTAACTAAAAATATTACCCATCAAAACTAAACTACAATGGTGACATTTTACATTAAATGTTCTTCTAATGCCCATTTGTAATTATAAACCAAGTTTACTGAAAACCGTTTTTAGTAGAAAAGCCATTACCATATGGGAGCAGCGGGAGAGGATTTGTTTTGAGATCATGTGCAGCTTACAAGTTAATTGTTAAAAGTACTACAGCTCAGTCAGCAAGACACAGCAAAATATGGGGTGCCAAGTGTAAAAAAATAGTATAAAAGTTGTAGCTAACACATTTTCATTATTTATCTCACTTTTCTCATGTTTAGCACATTTTCCTACATTTAACACAACATTTAACCACATATAGAATTAAAATAAGCATTAAATCTAAATATTTAAATCTAAATCCAAATGTTATATATGATATCTAATGCTAAATCTTATATCTAAATGTTAAATCTAGATCTAAATATTACATCTAAATCTAAATTTTTAAATCTAAATGTAAATATTATTCGTTAAATATAAATGTTTAAATCTAAATCTAAATGTTTTATATCATATCTAAATGCTTAATCTTATATCTAAATGTTTAAATCTAAATGTTTAAATCTAAATGTTTAAATCTAAATGTTTAAATCTAAATGTTTAAATCTAAATGTTTGAATCTAAATCTAAATGTTTGAATCTAAATCTAAATGTTGAACCTAAATGTTTACCACATATGCTATTTCACCCCACCCCTTGTAACTTCAACCAATACACAAGCAGAGACACACACAGCCACTTCCACCCACCTCTTCACCGATGCCTGCCTGGGTGATATGTATGGCTGGTTGAAAGCATAAGGTCTAGGGATCGAACCCACCATGGGCTGCCTCTCTAATTTTGTCTTTTTGGGGATGTCTAGAAAGTTGTAAAAATTTTCACCCTAAGGAGATATTTTCTCGACTTCAGGCCATTATGTCATTTCAACGTTGGCCTGCTCAGCAGACGTATTCCAAGGGTCAATTAGCATATGTGCTAAACATTTAGATTTGGATTTAATATTTAACATTTAGATTTAGATTTAATATTTAGATTTAACATTTAGATATAAGATTAAGCATTTAGATATGATATATAACATTTAGATTTAAACATTTAGATTTAATATTTAGATTTAGATTCAATATTTAGATATAAAATTTAGCATTTAGACATGATATATAACATTTAGATTAAACATTTAGACTTATATTTAACATTTAGATATAACATTTAGATTTAGATTTAAAATTTAGATTTAGATTAAATATTTAGATATAGATTTAACTATTAGATGTAACATATACCATTTAGATTTAGATTGAAATATTTAGATGTAATGCTTTTTTTTAACCTCTATATATGTGGTTAAATGCTGTGTTAAATGTAGGAAAATGTGCTAAATATGAGAAAAGTGAGATACATATTGAAAATGTGTTAGCTACAACTTTTATACTAAATTTTTACACTTGGCACCCCATAGTAAAAAATATATCCGTTGGAACTCAAATTTGTCACAGCAGTCATGAGCAGTAGTAATGACTGATAGTAGGACAGTGATTTGAATTTGTCCTTTTCAGATGTCATTTTTGATCACTAGAGTGCAGCAGAAACAAGTTCTATATTAATGATGACTACAGGGTGTTTGGAACCACAAGTTTGCATTTTAAAGAGGTAGACTTTTAATATAATTTTACAGCGTGTGATTTATTTTATTAATGCAATGTTGTCTTAGCATTAAATAAAATAAAATATTTTCATTTTACAATTATTAATCTGAAGTGTTTTTCAACTTACAGAATCCTTCTTAAACTACATTATCACTGTACATTAAGATAAATAATGATATCACATTGAGCCTGATCAAACATATACTGTATCTAATCATGTTGTCACAGGTAATTTTAAGGTATAGTAAATGGATCGGGTGTTGATCAAATGTTGTTATTCAACTCTGAGGAAGACTTGTGCACAGCACTTCTGTTATAGGGGAGTGTGTGTGTGTGTGTGTGAACATGTGTGTTTGTGTGTGGTCTGAGCAATTCAACATGTATGTTTGTGTGAGGTCCATTTGTTAATGCAATTCAAAGTGGTGCGTGCGTACTGCTTAACATCCCTCAGTATTTGTTTTGTGTGAATTCAAACTGAGATCTACCACTGATCAAAAGGTCATTTTGACTCCATCAAAAACAATTGTATTGATGTGATGTGACTTGAACATTGGAAAAGGTTTTGTGCATTGCATTGTGGAATTGTGAATCCTGTAGAATGCTCAAAGTTAAACTTCTGATATTCCGTTTTTATTTTGTGATTTCTTGTGTTTCTTTGCCAAAATATACACTTGATGCAGTTTTTGTTCTGGTGTGTTGATAGTGGTATGGTTTGTTTTTGGCCGTATTTGTGTGTTTTGAAAACCACATCCACCATTTTTTGGCACAACTTTCAATACTTGAAAACGCCACAAATGTCACTTAAGTCCGCATTTTGGGGACACACTGGCATCACTAGTGGATCAGAACAAATTTTGGATTAAATACAGTTTTAAAAATATTAGTGAACAACCCAAGCAGCTTTAAAATGAGCAATAATGCTGTGTATGGGGCATTTTTTTTGTTGATAGATTTAGTTTAATGTGAGTGCTGTATTATTACTCTAATGGTTTAAAACAGGCCTATCATCTGTTTTATTACTTCCAATTTGCTTTGGAAATGCCCAGGTCAAATCTCTCCTTTGTGGTATTATAGATTTTTTTTTTTAGTTTTCAGAGCTGACCCTAATTATATCTATATGCATACCATTGCACAGTGTACCGCCCTTGTTTGGGTTGTTTGTGTTTAAGAAATCAAAAGCTCCCTACGCTACTGATTTTTTCTTTGTGGTGATAAGAGTTAATGATGGTGATGACAGAATGACTGGGCTTAGCAAGCAGCAGAACAGACACTTCAAAGAGACAGAAATAAGCAAGCGTCAGTAGAGAGCTACAACATATGTGAGTTGAAAAGAAGATCAGGTATCTGCAATTGTAAATGCAAGAAAACACTACTGGAGAGACACTCTGCTACTGCTTTTGATTGATCTAATGTCTAAATAATTCTAATGTTCAGCTCTTGCTGAAAACAAAGGTCTTGTGCAGGGACTGCATAAACAGTCGGAGACAGCAAAGTATAAACAGACTGACTTCCTCCTGATTTGAAATACACCACAGCTATGTTTTTATTATTCAACATTTATTCATTTATTCATTCAAGTAGGGTCAGTACATATTAATGAACATTCAAAAAAATGTAAATATGCCAGGTTGTAGGCTAATTTCCATCTGTTCCATTGCTTGAAATCACCAAGTAAAATGTCAAATTCTACAAAAAATGTTTGTCATTAATATGCAAAGTAGATTTTGGCAGAGCTTAAAAGCACTTGGTGCATCCTGTGTTCCTGAGTTGATATGATATAACATTAGATTTAATCCACTTGTCACAAACCTTGATATAGCCCTTTAGCTGCAATAACATGACGGATTGGCTTTTGGAAAGTAAAATCTATAGTTTCCTAATATATCTGTTATTAGGTAAGATTCTTCACTGTAATCCAAGGGGCAATGTAAAGTTTGGAGAATAGTGTAATGGCCCATTTAATATGATTTTATTTGAGGTTTATACAACTGTAGCAAGTCAAGCTCACGTTCTGCCATCAAACCATGTTTGCTAGTCTGCACATTTAACATATAACACACTATCACTGCTGCAAAAATTGCTCATCTGAAAAGACATTGGCAATCACATTGTCATGTGTACTGTTAGTCCGGTTTGGTCCCTGAGCAGATGGTTGGATTTCAGGGAATGTTAGCTTACTTTGATGGGGCCTCTCCCTCCAAACCTCAGTGTTAGTAGTTTATTATTTTCTATTTTTGTTTCTAGCTATGATTTTGTTATAGTTTTTGAATAAGAGTGAGGAGATTGGGTGAAGTGGGGTTGGATTGATATAGTGGAAATCACTATTTCTAATTTCATAGTAACTTGTTACTTTATCTGAAGTCTGTAACATGAGTGTGGATGGTATTGCTGAACCCAGTGGAGACATACATTAGTTATGTTATAAATCTAGTTTTATTTCATTACTATAAATGCACAATTTAATTTTAACATGTTTAATTTGATTTCTATATTTGATTTAGATTTCTTTATTTATTTTGATCATGTAAGTGACAACAAAAACAGTTTAAAATAAAATAAAATAAAACAGCTCTTTTAATTATCAAGACAACTATTTGCTGCTGCTTCATTGTTCTCTATCCCTTACCCCTAAAAATCCTGTGCACTCTAGGTCATCGGCATTACTCCCTGTGTTTGATCAGAGCAGTTGTGTTCACGGTGCTCCTAATCACTTTAGGCTTCGATTGGAAATGCTTTGACACCTATTGAAACAATTGCACTAGAATTTGCTTGTTTCGTTTCCGTGTTCACTAAGCCCAAACGAGGTGGACTATCTGAGTAAAAAACCTTAGAGCATTATAAACAATCTAGGATCCGTCAGTGGGTGAATGCACACACTAAGATCAACCTGCCCGAGTCAAGAAGTGCACAGGGAGCCAGTGGTGTTCATCAGAAAAAGCTCATTTAGCATCTCACAACGAACACTGGCATCGGCCGAATGCCTGAGTTGCAGACACTCAGTGGCCAACGCCGTAATGTGTGTGTTCTGCGAAGCACTGTAATGTGTTCTCTGTGTTGCACTGAGTGCAGTGTGTGTGTGGGTTCTGTGCATGTCTTTCTGATTTTGTGCAACACGGATGTCCAGCCTGTGGACCAGTGCCTCCCCGGAGCACGTTGATGCATGGAATGCCACCTCTGCAGCACGCTACATTGTGAGCTTTTTCACAGGTTGCTGCAACATAAATCTAGCAGTTAATAGGCCTACCTACCTGTCAAATGTAAGAGTGTGTTCTACATGTGGTCAGCTTCATGAAATAATTCAAGAAACGTAATTTTGAATCTGTGAACATCAGCTGAGAGGAAGCTTTGCTTAAATACTGCAGGCTGACACAGCTGAGCCACACACACATTACAAGCCCTGTGTGGTAAAAACGCAGATGTTAAAAACCTGTTCACGCAGAAGAACACTAGCATTGTGTCTGTGATCTGACCTGGACTCTGACTTTGCAAAGTAAATGTATGCAATGGGCATCATGGTGTCGGTGGACATTAACGAGTACAAGTACAGTACATCAGGCTGGTATCGGCACCCTAGTTTTCATCAGTAGGTTTCTGTAGACTTGTAATCGGAGGGTCTCTAGTTCAAATCCAACCTGGGTCATCACTGTGGGATGTTGAGCAAGTCCCTTAACCCTGTTTGTGTTGTACAATGCTTTGGATAAAAGCGTCTGCTAATTAGGGTAGGATGCGTAGGACCCTATTGTAATACATCTCGTTATTGTTATTATTATTATTATTATTATTATTACCTCTGCCAAGCGCGAAGCGCAGAGTGGAAGGTTATGTTTTTCCCGTCCGTTGATCTACCTGTCAGTCATTCTGTCTGTCTATTAGCAAGATAACTTGAAAAGTTATAAACTGATTTAGATGACATTGTCAGGAAAATTGATAAATCGGACAAGGAACAGGTGATTTAGTGGTGTTCTGGCTACCAAAAAAAACATAATAAAATATATATCTATATAGTTGATGATGTTATAGGTTCTCTCAGAGTCAAGAGGTCAATGTTGACAGGTAGTCATGGTAATCCTGAGGTTTACCCTGTTACCGTAACCGGAAGCGTGTTAACTGAGCTTGAGCTGCTTGGCGGATCTCTGCGCTCTCAGGGGCGGATTCACAAAAGGTTTAGGGGTATTAAAATGTGTGCAAAACATCACTCCACTTGTTAATAAGCAGTACGAAGCCCACGGAATCAGATGTACGCCGCCGCTGTGCTCTCAACTGTACCCTCATTCCATTTAGCGCGTTTCTCTCTGATGAATATGCATAGTAGGGGGATCTTCCAGGGGGAGCAAATATATGGGAGGAGTGAATGCAGATAAATTAATGCAGGGGACGCAATGCGATTCATGAGATCTGGAACTGTTTGCAGTGGTTTTAGTACAAGAAAATACCACCACTGAGATAGAGACAGACATCATCGCTGCCGTCAATGTGGACAGGAAACACAGTGGAGATAGAAAAAAAGGCTCCATTAAGTGTGTGTGTGTGTGTGTGTGTGTGTGTGAGAGAGAGAGAAGAGAGAGAGAGATGTTCGCTGTGTGCAGGGATGGATATATGGATATGACCATGGATTGATATCGCTTCGGACTCACTGCTCCACTGGTCTCCTTTTAGTCCATGTTCAAAGTCTCATGTCGTATTGATGTCAGGTCAGAATCAGCAGATCAGATGCGTATTTTACACATGATCACTGATAGTGACATATGAGAGTGTGCATGACAAAGCGCTGCTCAGACCTGCGCTGGATGATGGTCAGTAGTTCATCTTTAAAGAATGCAGACTGATTGACAGACTGTGTAACTGTATTAACTCAGATCAATGGTTTCTGTCCTAATCTGCCTATTTTGAATGCACTGATTAGAGCAAAGTTACAGGACTGAACGGAGCACCCACATTAAATGAGGGGGAAAATTATCATTAGGTTTTAAAGCTGTTGTTTCAAACAAAAACAAAAAAAAAACGTTTTATTTGTTTATTTAGTTTTCTACATTATTAAATGTTTGTGCAGCAGACAGTGAAGTCCATCTGCCTCAAATTTAACTTCCTCAAATGTCAGTGTGCTTGTGCGCACTGACGTCTCCACATTAAATGAGCAAAAAGCTAAGTTAAAAAGGGGCGGTCTGCACCAGTTCTGCTCGTGCACCAATGATTGCTGCAATCTTAGTGAATTCCGCACAGCAGGTGAGGAAACTGCGTCACTAAAAAATTTAGGGCAGCAACTAAATTACCACCCTTTATTTAAGATCTTTGTGAATCCAGCTCTCAGAGTGCATTTCTAGTTATTATTATTCTTACAGAAAAGTGATTGCATTATTGAGGGCCTATTCAAGTTAAAAAACTCATGAACATTTTTTTACGCATATTAGGACTGGTGAAAAAAATTATATTTTAGGGGAATTGGACATTTGAATGGCAAAAAGAATCAATGGCGCTCCCTTGAAAATTTTATTTTCTCCCACAGTGTTCCCCAATAGAAACCTGTTGATACAAGTGTCACTTTTCATTTACACTCAGATCATTGTTATTTTGCATTCACATGGCAAACTTTGTTAGCGGCGGTATAAGATTAGAGCAAATTCTTCTGAGGATACGGTGCTAAAACAGTGCCAACTGCCGGCACAGACACTGTGCAAATCCTGGCACTGTTAGCATTTGCGCTCCATTCTTTGTGGATGTGGCCCTACATCTCTCTGCTGGCCTGGTAACGCCTCGGGATCCCTCAGAAATAGTGGCTGGGGAGCAGGATGCTACTCTAGTAGGCCAAGCAGGAGAAGGTGGATGAAATGATGCATGGGTCTTATTTGGTGGACTGTATCAGAATAAACATATACTATATACCAATAAAATGTGGGCTTGTTGACTCATGTGCAACTGTTTTCTGTTTTACAGGTGTCCTCGATGCTCCTTTGCAAGATGAGGAGGAATCGATTGTTCCCGCTATGTGCCCTTTTGGGTGTCATGTTTGCAGGACTCCTTCCTAAACTTCATGCCCAGGAAGGTAAGTTAATCACAGATTATCTTATCAGTACTGTTGTATTTTTATTTAGTTTTCTCATTTATAGTTTCTAAAATTGTATTGTTTTTATTTTACAACAATTCAGAAAATATTAAAATATAATTTTGGTTCTTTTTATGTTTTCTCCTGCATCAATTTCAATTTAATTGTGGGTATTGTAAATGATGAACAAACTATTAAATTAATAGCATATGGTTAAATAAATTACTAAGAGGATAAATTTTTTATGTGTATTTTCACTACATTCATAAGTACTACCTCAAATATACAGACCACCTCTATGCTATTAGCTACACGTACATCCATTCTAAAAAAGAGTTTGCATGTTCTCACTGGGAGTGTGAAGGCTTCATTCCCTCAATCCTAAAATCTCTAAATTGACTTAATCAGTTAATGTGTAAATGCTCTTGATTATCTCTTTTGCCTACTCTAGGTACTCTAGGTAAACTGGGACAGATCCTTCACAGAATAAGCGGGTCTGGTTGGATCTCATTCCAAAATGCAAAAGAAATAAAAATGTTTAATTAAAATTTTAAAATATCAGCACAACATATTGCCTTTAATATTTTACTGTTTTCATAGAGTAATGATATGGAGGTTAAAATGACAAATATTTTGGGCATTTGTACAGTAAAATGGTTTTAGATTATTTATTTTTTTGCATTAAACATCTTTTCACTAGTCTTCACTTCTGTCCTCCTTATCCACTGAAGACTGTGCAGATGGGTTGATGGCGGATATATACTTTCTCGGGGATTATGTGAAAAATTATGGGGAAAATTAACTTTGAACTTGTCAGACAATTTGTATCCACCTTGATACAATCAATGCACCAGATTAAAGGACAATGACAGACCATATACTGAGTTCCAGCTCAACAACACAGGGAGTCCTGGATCACATCACAAAAATGTCTGGCTTTGGCCTGGATTTCCTTATATGCACCACTAGAAAACTAATTTGAATAGCTGGTATTGAATTTGAAAGTTTCAAAGTTGAATTGAATTTACTGTTTTAAAACTGAATTGGTAACTTGAAATTGTATATTTTCCTGTTGAAAAAAAGTAAACTTTGTATATTCCAGAAATGCAATATATTTCTGCTTCTAAAATTCAGATTCACTGCACGCAATTCAATTTCATTTTCTTCTTGCTTCTCTCGACTAGGACAGTCGCACTCTCTGTTTCTCCCTCCCTTCC
>NC_041064.1:28470848-28591655 GCF_900634775.1 Gouania willdenowi | reverse complement strand
TAAGCAAACTTTGGTCATTGGTTGAAATCCACTGTGGGCAAGTTCCTTAACCCAAACTGCTTCCAGGTCATCCTGACATATTGGCCTCCTCATTGTTTGAAATATCACACTAGGCCCTCAGTCCTTGCATTACTTTCTGATTACTGACATGTTCAGTGCACCAATCGGAGGGAATTTATATAGTGTCACATGTACAAGCTACCTTAACATGAACATAAATTCGAGTAATTTTTCAGAATTCCTAACCACAATTAAGATTAAAATGTCAGGGGCCACTATAATCACACAAGTTTTGCGGTTGAAACGTCTGTTTTCAAATCACATGGCGCAGTGTGTACATTACTTTCGGCCTTCACTCGGATTTTGTCTCTCATGTTGATTAAAAAGCTGTGTAAGTAAATTTTTCATGCTGCAATGTCTTGATAGAAGCATTTGGCAAGTTTGACATTAATATATCAGGACAATTTTGATTGACTTAAAGTTGTGTGTTTGTTATGCCATATCTGCCACGCACTGTGACCCAGTCCAAAGAAAAATTGTGCTTTACCGTGGTGCATACATTTTTTGTAATCCCTACTTGTGTGTGTTTAATAGGGTACGAGTGGAAAGGACAACAATGAGAGAGGACCTAAGGGGGACCCTGGTGATGCTGGACCAGCGGTAATGTCACCAAATGATAATTTTTTGGGGAATTGAGAAAACTTGGCACTATTTTAGCTATATTATGATCTTGTTAAAATTTTAAATCCTTACTTTCATTTACATTTGTGTGCTGCAATGACAGGGAGATTCTGGTGAAGATGGAAATCCAGGCGGCTCTGGTGAACCTGGAAGAAGGGTAAACACGTTTTCAATGCAACCATCTGCCTTTTTTACTTCCAGTTATTTTCTGTTCACACTCTGACATGTTTTTCCTTCTACAATTCATCAGGGGTCTGATGGCAGAAGAGGTCCACCTGGTCAGGCTGTAAGTGTCATAGTAGGAAAGACAAATAACTAGCATTTTTGGATTTAGTAGGATAGTGAAGTGGTGACTAATATTTTGTCATGTGCATCTTGTTAAAGGGAAATCCTGGAAAGCCAGGAGCTGATGGTGTGCAAGGAGAGCTGGGTATTGGAGGGTCTAGAGTAAGTTGGTTCATTTATGTACCAGTTTTTAATCTGTAAATGTAGCATCTAAAGATTAACCCTGCCTCTTTCTAAGGGACCATCTGGACCCAATGGTGCACCAGGGCCTCGAGGAGAAGATGGAAACCCTGGGCCCAGGGTTAGTGAACTGGATAGGCCTGTTTTTTTTCAATACCACCCTAAACTAAAGTTGATGTAATCTTGTTGTGTAGGGTGCTGGAGGTAGCCCAGGTCCTGCTGGAGATAAGGGACGAAGGGGAGCCCTCGGTCGAAAGGTAATTTTAAGGGATTAAGTTCTTGCCTAACAAGACTTTGTTATATAAATATGTTGGCCGAATTCTCTCTATTGATCAAATAATATTTTTTTGTAGGGAGAGCCAGGAGACCCTGGACCCAAGGGTATCCTTGGATCGCTTGGCCCCCGAGGAGAACCAGTAAGGACAAAAACAAGAAGTGCATAATAGGCTAAACATAATGACAGTACTCTTTAACAAACAAAATGATTTGTTTTGGATGAGATGAGATTTTTTTTTTTTTTTAAAAGGGATCACTCACAAGGATTGTACTGGCTTACCTGTATGCAATGAATAGAATTCAGGTGTTTGAATGAGAATTGAGGGCTTTCTGTGGATTGCAGGATGATGCATGATACTTTTGGGAAGTAAATAAGTAGCTGTTACAGCACTTACTATCCTAAGTGTGAGCAGCTGAGTTCATACATTCTTTTCAAAAACCCTTCAGCTAATCAGATTACTTGTTACAGGGTGAAGACGGCAGGGATGGATTTGGTGTTCAAGGGTCGAAAGGAAGAAAGGCAAGTTCTTTTATATATATATTAAATCAAGACGTAAAAGTAGCTCTGAATTTTAGTTTGTTTTAACTCTTTGAAAACAATATTTTTATATGCAGTTGTACATCAACTCACTGAAACAATATGAAATGGAAAATAAATATGCATGCAATTTTTCAACAGGGTGATCAAGGTTTTCCAGGATTCCCTGGACCCAAGGTAAAGTTAAAATAAAGCTAAAACACTACAGTGTGTTGATTCTTTTAGTTGTTCATCATCTCATTTGTTGTCTTGACATTCTTTACTAAAAGGGTGCTGCAGGGGACTCTGGCACCAGAGGTGGACCTGGACCAAGAGGAAATCGTGGTCAAAGAGTGAGTGGACTCCAGTACCCTGCTCATTTCACAACATTAGAGATAACTTTTTTTGCTATAGTTGATTGAGAATTTTTTTGGGTCAATGTATGCAACCTTTAAATCTGTTACTGATTGAGCATATACATGTCTTTTCTACCAGTGAGTGAATCAAGAGTTGTATTTTTAACTATTGACAGCCAAAATACAAAATACTCACAATGTTTTAATCTTTCCAGGGTGTTGCTGGTGGTATTGGTACACCTGGTCAGAAGGGAGAAGTTGGATACTCTGGGCCTTATGTAAGCACCTCAAAATATTTGAACACATACATTTCAGAAAAGCAAAAGTAGCATAAAAAAAATTGTTTCTTTTTAGTTTTGTCTTACAACTTTGTTCTTGAAGAAAGTGTATTTGTCTTATAACATGGAATGCTAATTTGAGATTAACATTGCAAAAATGGAACAAATTCTGATACAACTTAAATATTTACAAGTACCAAAATGAACTGAAAATAACTAAATCCTTCAAACTCCACATTGTAAGGATGAGGAAAGAACTCTGGACTCAGAAAAAGACTCGGAAACATGTTTCTCTACGGTTCCTCCAAGCCGTGTTTGCAGCACACAAGTAAAACATTCAGCGAGAGCAACAGTACAGTTGGAGAATCCGGGCGAGTGAGACTTTTAGACAAGGTGGGGTTCATGCATAGGTTAGCAGTCTGACCAGGCAACAGCAGAGAAGGATTATCCGATGGGCATAAATCAGGAAACTGATCAAGGGTCATACACAGCAGAATCAGTCCGAACACAAGGGGAACGCTGGAATGCTGGTCATGAGAAATGCAGACAATCTGGCAGCTTCAGGGGTAGAGGTGACCACATAGCCTTACATGTTCACTTCAATTGCATTGAAAGAAATACTGAATATTTTTTAGTCAATAATCATACATTTACGGATGGAGGTGGGTCAAAGTGTTAACATTTCCTTGTCAGCTATTTTATGCAATCACATGCATTATATTAAACTTTACTCTCTGATTTAAGGAGTGCCAACGAATGAGAAACTATTAAAAACTTTATTTTCATATACAATTTTTTTTTCCACTTAAATTCCCTGCAATATTTTGACAGTGATGAAATATAAATTTGTTTCTTTGTAATGTCCTTCTGATATCGTGATTTTACTTTCTTTTTCCAATTAGCTTTAATATTACTATTAATGTTCATGCAATAATCTATTAATAGCTGAAAAGGTTTTCTTTTTGCATAATCCGGAAATCTACTAAGAATATGCAATGGACCCCTTTATAGCCCAACAGTTAATCAATTTGGCAGAAAATCAAAGTCATTGCCTATTTTTCTGAATTACACACATTTGTGATAACAACAACCTTACAAACATACATACAAACTCCACACAGATGGGACCCAATGGCTTTTTTCGAAGCACCTGAAGCAAAATTTATTTTCATCAATGTGAATTTCTTAAAATATAAATGCATACATCAAAGTCATAATTTGGCAACCTAGTGAATATTTCATAAATTATTCTAAAATCGTATGGGTTGGTTTGAGAGCCTTATTTAGAACATAAAAACATATTTCCATGTGCCTTGTGTCTCATTTAAGGAATAGTGCATTCTAGCTGCAGCAGTGGGCAGTTATCAGCATATTATAATGTCACTAAGATGACTGACCAAACACAAAACATTAATGTAATTTCTGGACTGTTGAGTGCACCTAAATATAAGCCACACTCACTAAATACGTAAAAAAAACCAAAACATTTTTTACATATATACATTGCACATGACTAGAAGCTGCATACAGTATGTCTACATTGAAACATAATAAATTTACACAGGAATTTCTGGATATTTTAGATAGTTTATGGATAGTTTAATGAAAGACAGGGCCTGTAGCATGGCTAGTTACGAAAAAAGTCATTGATTGCTATCTTCCTCCTCCTGCGCACTGAAACCACCTTTCTGTCGGATCTGTGTGTGTTGACCAACTCTTCGAGATTGTTTTTTAGTTCGGGCCATCGGCTTTTCTTTTTTGGCAGCATGGAGCTTGTGAACCCAGAAAAAAATCCATAAATTAGGCGCATACTTGTTTAAGTTGCAGGGTTGAAAGCATGGAAAAAAGTAGAGGCTTATAGTACAACCCAGTCTCATTCCACAGAGTAAAATGACTACTACTTACTGTTTTTTTTTTTTTAAGGGCTTAACGGAGAACTTGGGGACATTATTTCATCATGTACATGATGACAAATAAATATCCTTGATTTTTTTACAGAAACAGGTGAAAGAATAATCATTGTTTTTAAGTGAAGGTACGTTAAGCCTATAATGACTAACGTACCGCATTCATTCATGTTTTTACTCGAGGTGTGGAAATATATTCAAATGTAAATGAATATAAATAATAATAATGATAATAATAAATAAATAATTCACTTAATCAGTATGGTTTTAAATACTAAACACGTCCATAATTCAACATCTCTTTCGGTATGTTCTAAGCGTCCTTAGCAACACCATGGTAACAGGATAAAGCAGGATGAATGTATGTCAAAATTAACAAACTATGGATCGTATACCAAAACAGAATGGATTCTATGAAATCCCTGTGCGGCGTATGTGTAGCATGTCTACGCATTGCTCAGTGAACAAGCATAGTCCCAGATAGCATACGGATGTTGGCCACATCTTGCATTGATCCGGCACTTTTGGCATTCTTCTGGCCCATACAAAATAGGTGTGAGCCAAAATTGGTCCACATATGATGCTGCAAATGAGGGCTAGTTATCTTGAAACATATTTGGGCCAGTTTTGGCTGAATTATGACAAGTTAGCATCGACTAATCTGGGTGTGAAACAGAAGCATCAGCGATCACACATACAAAAATCTCTTGGGACAAAATGCTCTCAGAATTTCCTGCTTGAGAATAACACAAATAACTGATAATTATCTTGAGGTTGAGGAAATACAGACTGCATGTCTTTTTTGTCGGTACACAAAAAGTAATTCTTGATTGACCAAATTCATAAATGGTAAATGGACTTGATTTATATAGCGCTTTATCACCACACTGAAGCTGTCTCAAAGCGCTTTACATATCATCTCATTCACCCAATCACTCTCACATTCACACAACTACCACCTGAGCCACGGTCGCCGGTTATAAAACTAAACATTTAGAAAAATTTTGCCCCTTTTGTAATTTTTGTAATGAGAATTAAACTAACTCTTATTTTGCCTCACTCTCAATTAAATAGGGTGCCAAAGGACCACGAGGGCCTGGGGTTGTGGTAAGATGACTTTATATACAATTATCTTCCTAGAAAAAAAATGTTGAAGCATTTTTTATTCAATTACTTAAAAAACTATATATTTATATAGATATATTGTATGAATTTTTCAAGAATTTTGTTACTGTTAAGTGTCTAGAACATAGTGAAACTTATTTTAAGAGAGTGTCAATATGAATAATGTATTGATTGTTATTTGTCTGTAATTTCAGCAATGTGATTTGGTTAAAAAGATAAGAGACAACTGCCGTAAGTGGGACATAATACCTTGAACAATACATACTTTTTTAAATATTGTTTTTTTGTTAACTTTAACTTTTCATCTTTTTTTTAATCCTTTTTACCCAGCTTGCTGTTATGGTAAGTACAAACATAGTGTAACCAAAGGTATAATATGTTCCTTGATAGCTGAATTAAGAAAAGAACAATTATCTTGGTGTGCCCACCCTTAGGTCAGCAAGAATGCCCTCTTTACCCCACCGAGCTGGCCTTTGCACTAGACATATCTCAGGGTGTGGGTCGACCAGCCTTCAACAACATGCGTGACACAGTCCTGCGTCTGGTCAAAGACATCACTATCTCTGAGAGCAACTGTCCAAGAGGGGCTCGTGTTGCTTTGACCCTTTACAACAGTGAAGTGACCACAGATGTGCGCTTTGCTGATTCAATAAAGAAACGCAGTCTTGTGGAACGAATCGAGGGGCTGCAGATTCCATCAACAGATAAGCAGCGCAGCTTGGAGACAGCCATGAACTTTGTGGCACAGAATACCTTCAAGAGGGTCCGCAGTGGTTTCTTGATGAGAAAAGTGGCCGTCTTCTTTGTCGGCGGGCCAGCAGGTAAATCACAGGCAATATCAACGGCAGCTCTCCGCCTCCATGATGCTGGTATCGCCACCCTTCTTCTAGTCAATCGAGAGGACAGAGCACTCAGTCGCGCAGTTCAGGTACAATCTAAAATAGTATGCACAGTTTAAAGGGGAATGTATCTTTAAAAAAAATTCTATTTGCAAGGCTTATTCATTAAAAAGAAATGACCATAGATTGAAATACATGTATTTTTCTGTTATTCTTCCATAAGGCCAACAACACAGCATTAGCACAAGTAATTGTCCTACCAAGCGTTGGAAGTGCACAGTACCAATCAGTGCTTCAAAAGATTATGAACTGCCATGTCTGCCTTGGTAAGTCTTCACCATTCATCTATTTATCAAATTGCAAATGTGCATTTGTGATAAAAGCTGTCTTCTTCTCAGAGACCAGGTCACACATAAAAATGACATTCGTGCTTTACAATGAGGTGCAACCTAGATTTATAGTGAAATCGGTTTATAATAATTATGCATGAGAAAAATTTACATTCATAGCACAATTATTATAGTATAATTACCACATTGATTCTGCATATACATATTTGTCAATGAAATGAAGGCACAATATCTAACATATGAAATGCAAAAAGAAGAACCACACTGCCAGTACAAACCAGATAAACACCAGTGAACAAGCTCAGCTGCAGTTACCTACAAAGTACTATAACTCAATCCTTGGCTGCTATTGAAGTTACATCTCCTACGGTAAGGCAACTTGCTAACACAATTAATTATTCTATTGTTCGAAAAGAACTTACCTCACCTTTGTCTCTCATACATGAGCACTTGGATGCTGTTTTCATGATTATGAAGACATGACAATTTACTCTAAAAAAAAGCCTCTTGTCTTTGATCACTAAGCGTAATTGCTACTTGCTTAAGGATGAACAGATGTCTAGTTACACCGTTGTTGCCATTTGAAAGGTAAGGTCAAATAATATAGTTATAAAGATTTTTCATCTTCTTTTTTTATTTATAATATTTTTGAGACATCATACAAGGGCACCAGAAAATTTTTTCAAAATCATTTTTCACCTTCTTTTGTTGGAGGGATTTAAACAGTCTCACCTTATGCATGTGATCTGCTAGGTTTGCTGATTTTTGCCTCAATGTGGTGTTGTGCATAATACCTAATAACTGCAGTTATACCAACTGACATTTCTTAGCAAATACCTTCAAAACCTCCTTCCAAAGCTACATACTGTATGTGGTAATATGACACATACATTATACTAACTTCACCATTTTTTAGTGTAGCTATCTCTTTAAGTTACATTTTCCTCACATTTGGTCACAGCTTTTTTTGACTGGTGATGGTGCTCTTAAAGTCAAATCCTTCGAGAACCACCATTTTAGGTGTTTGGGATTATACATAATGATTGCCCTTTACACTTACAACTTGCTATGTAATTTTCTTTTTCAGATCTCTGCTCTCCAGACCAAACTTGTGACTATGAGCCCCCACTCGCCACCCGGAACAGGAGGTCTTTCAGCTCAGATGTGGACATTGACATGGCTTTTGTCATGGACAGCTCAGAGTCTACCTACCCATCTGTCTTTATTGAGATCAAACACTACATAGCACGTATTGTGGAGCAGCTTCACGTGTCCTCAAATCCGACATCAATTCACCACACCAGAGTCTCTATTATCCAGCAAGCACCATACGAGTTTGTCCAGAACAAAACAGGTTCTCCCATCCAAGTGGACATTGGCTTAACTCAGCACCACTCAGCTGACGACATTGTGAGGTTCCTGCTGGAGAAGACACCACAGTTAGAGGGTGGCAGGGCACTTGGAGCAGCACTTGAATCAGTTGTGGAGGAGGTGTTTGCGAAGGCACCTTCACAGCGTGACAGAAAGATACTCATGCTTTTTGTAACAGGGAATGTGGAGGAAAAGGAGGATGATCTGGTGCGCATTGCCACTGAAATCAAGTGCAGGGGCTACTTCCTGGTTATCATGGGGGTTGGTGAAACACTGACTGCAAATGATTCACGGGTCTTATCACGCATGGCCAGCGAGCCTTCGGATGTTTTCTTTAAACGGGTGACCAGCATCTCACAATTCTATGACAAACATCTCCAGACATTTGGCCAGCTGCTGCCCAAGTATATCACCTGTAAGTTAAGAACAGATATTTACAATGCAAAGTGTAAAAAGTAAGTTCATCAAACAAACTCTTATTTGTCTTTGTTGTTCATTTTTTTTTTACAGTTGAGCATTCATTTTATATGTCCCCGGAAGTTGCCAAACACTGCAAGTGGTTCCAGAGTGATCAGCCACTAAAAAACCCCTATAAACCATCACAGGAGCATGAGTATGTGCTTTTTCAATTTTCATTTGAGAGTGTGGATAACTGCTACTTATTTAAATTGTATTAATATAATTGTAGGAAAAATCTAAAACATCATGAATATCACCAAGTGGTTCATCAAAGAAACCCCCACGGTAAGACAAGACACTCCTCGTCCTACTTGATATTCAGTGTTGGACTAGTGCTGCTGTCATAGAAGCAATCGGTAGAAACTGCAGCTAAAGCTTGGACCCTTTCTGTCACAATGCACTGCTTCTGTTGCAATCATTGCTGGATTTTTCAGAAACGAAATAGGAGAAAATAAGTTTGTTTTCTGATATGTAAACAATTCAACAACTCTTTGAACTCTTCTTCCCAGATGCAGATGAGCTACACGTCTCAAATGTGACGTCCAACAGCTTTAAACTGCGTTGGCGCAGCCACGACCCTAAGCTTTTCATTTACTATGAGGTAGCGGTGACACGGCTAAGTGACCACGTCCTTGTGCTGAAGACCAACGTGTCTGGCACTGAGCTTTCTGTGCACAACTTGGAAACTGCTCAGACATATCACACTGTTGTCACATCCCACACACCTGAGGGTCAGATTGTCTCCAGTCGAAAAGGCATAATTACTACGAGTAAGTGCAAAAGCATTTATTTGGAAACTTTAGAAAGCTTTGAGAGCTATAAATGTTTTCTACTCTTTGGACACAACCTTTTTTAAAAAACAATTTAACTGTTAATTTTAAAACTAATTGATTTATGAATATAAAGCATAATAATAAAAATATATATATATAAACACTGCTTTAGCTAACTAGACAGGCCACATTAAAACCCTGCATTGTTGACCCATTTACTTATGGTATACACATTTAAAGGTCCCACATTTAACTGCTTTTCATACCATTTCACATTGGCCAAATAGGCCAAAAAGTCTATCTCATGAGCTCTTCTCAGAACAGGCTGCTTCTGAGTGTACTCTTGAATATGTAAATTAGCTGTGTGGGAACATGCCCACTCCACGCCCAGCTCTGATAGAGGAATGCGGCTTTCGTTAGCCGTACCAAATCCACATTCACACATCTTATGTTGAATGTCTCTTGATATTATTTGCGTGTTAATGGACGGAATATTAGCTGCAGAACCGAGCAGTGTTAGCTTCTGTGCAAATGTTACACAGACATTTAACAGCTAGCAGCTTATCACGCTAGTTAGACTTGTGCAGTAAAAGAAACACACAATGATATGAACTTACATCTTCCACGTTTGTGCTTGAGTCACAAAGTGTTGGTACCGTCTCACGCTTTATCCGGAGTCTGTGAGCTACGCCAGCTCTGTACAGGCCCATGTTTTCAAAGCAGTCCTTCGTGAAATACCGGGCACACACATACAAAGGGCCACTTGGTCCTGAGAGGCTCAGATGATGGGACCTTTAAGTGTCAAAGAATTGTGATAAAATAACCATATACAATATTAATAAATGGTGTCTGCGTCAGTGTTTAAAAGGCTGTTAGTAGGTAGTGGTATCACGCACAACTTGAGTTAGAAGCAAATTTTGCTGGTATGTATGAACCACACTAATATCAATGTGTTTGAACATTTCTACTTTTATAGGATGAACACATACAGTTACTAAGTGCATAAATCGTTGGAACAAATTAGTAAAACAAGAGGGAACACATGTTTCTTCTTTCAGCCTTTTAAAATAAAACTATACAACATAGTTTCTATTTAGTCCATTAGTTCAAATAAATGTACAGTTTTATAGTGTGTTGAAGTGTTACACGAAGTTAAAATGTTTGAAATGCTGTACTCCCAAAATCTGCCAAATCCACCCAAAAAGTGATTTTCTTGCATCCAAATTAATTAAAAAATGGTTCCTACTTTCTTTCTTTTTTTGACAGAAGCAGCAGAGCAAAAACTAATCACACAGGGTGTCAGTACTGTAAACACCACTCCACTGGACAAACCGAAAACTGGTGAGAAAGCAGAAGGAGTCTTTAAAGAGTGTGTTGAACAGGGATTTGTGGACTAAATTATTGCAAGATCTCTTTATTCAAAAAATATTCAGGGCCTTCCATCTTTTAAAGAGGAACTAAACCCCAAAACCACTTTTTTCTGCTTTTAACAAACATATTAAGGTATGAAGTGTTGCTGACGTTAGTCAAAGTTGTTGTAAAAATGTAAGAGGAACTGCCCTCTATGCGTTAAAACATGGCTATTACAATCAAATTTTGCTCTTGACAAAATGGTGGTTTGTGACGTTTTGGTGGATTCTTACATCACAAACCAGCACTGTTGGCCCCGCCCCCCTATAAAAACTAGCACTTGTCGACTCTGTAATCTGTGGCAAGTAGGTTGGATTGAGAGAATTGGGAATAGAGTGGTATAGTGAGTATTGTGTAGTTAGCATAGCATAGATTGTTCTTTGGAGATAGTAACAACTCCATAGATGCATGTCAACAAAAATGTTGGGGTTTAGTCACTCTTTAAAAAAAACTAGTGTCATTTTTTGTTTCTTGAAAAAAGCAATATTGTAGGTCATTCCAGGACTCTCAGAGCTCAAACTCTGAGCTTTAGATTGTACATTTGTTCTATGTGATGTCGCCTGAAATAGGATATATAATGATGACATTTGTGTGTCCAGTGATGGAGTCTCAGCTCAACGAGCAGCAGCTTGAACAAGTGGAAATCCTCCCAGCTCCTGGTGAGTCACTGACAGCAATATTATCAACACCAGACATTATACATAGTTCCAAACATGGTTTACAACGCCATAGTTCCCTACTTTTGAATGTGGGTGCACATACAAAACAACAAATCTAGATTACATATGTTCAGTTGAATTTTTTCCAAGCACATATATTGCATGCTATGGTTATACCAATGTTATGTAATTCTGGATTCACAAGCTTTGCTGCCTTTACCAATATAACTAGTCCATTGTCTTCCTGTGTCTTCTGACTCCTCTGTTGCCTCGATCGTAAATAACGGATGGAGAAAATAGAAAGAATGAGATGGTAAAACAAGACTAAAAAAGCTTTTTTTTATTAGAGTAAACCCTGTCCTACCAAAAAGAAAATGAATGGAAAGCATTGTTCAGTAGTTCTTTACTTCTTTGGCAGCGTTCCCCCCACAGAGCAGTGTTGAGTTTTGCAATACCTCATCAGTTCTTGAGAACACTGGCACAGATATTTACTGTACCACAAAGCCTACTTTAGACTTACAGGGGTGATGAGCAATAATAGCACATTCTGATTGTGTTGTTCTGGAAGAGTGGGGTAGAGATTTTCAGTCAATCGTCAAAAAAGAAAAAGTACTTTCATTGAAGCACTGTGTCAACTGTTTTCTCGTCTACAGTTACAACCGCTAAAGAAATTTGTCAGCTGCCTAAAGATGAAGGCTCTTGTGCCAAATTTGTCCTTAAATGGCATTTTGACCATCTCAGTAAAAGCTGCACTCGATTCTGGTATGGAGGCTGTGGTGGAAACCAGAATCGCTTTGACACACATGAACAGTGTGTGAAGGCATGTGGAAAACCAGGTAAATACTGACTTCCTTTTGATTGTTCATTAAATTATGACACCTTGTTCATGCTAATGACAGGTGTTCTGTCATAATAAAGACAGCTTAATGTCAGACTAATGTTATGTATGAGGTGTTTTTTTTAAACAGTAATTATATTAAATATAAATAAATATTGTAAAATACAAAAAAAAAAACTGGGGCGGGGAGATACTTTGGTGCCAAATCAACCGGTTGTTATTAGGAAGCTAAAACTCGCATCAGTGTGCAATGCAGAATACGGGCCATTTTTTCATCAAAATGTCAAATAAACTCCATTAAGTATTACCTTGGTGTACAACTGCATCCTCTATCCTTTCAAAAATAGATCAAGAGAGTCAGTGATGATAGATGATGATTTCATTATTTATGATAAGAGAAATTTCAGTTCTTAAAAAGCTAATTTCTTCTGCTTTCAAGATATCTGTACATTTTGTTTTTACTCAAAGGCCTAGAAGAACTGACATTTTGTTGTGGTGTTTCCATTCAGTTACCGTTGAAATTATCCACATATCACTCTATTATGTTTCTCCTGGGAGGTGGGTTACAGACAACATGCATTTAAAAAAAAAAAGTGAGCACTAAGCAACAACCAGAGGTACGCCCTGGGCACTCGACCAAAACAATGTCATGTGCACCCGTGGCTATATTGTTCAATATATTATCATGAGTAGTTGTATTTCCTAACTCTGCATATTGTTGGCAAAGTCCAGCAGTATATATCAATTAAATTTAATTGCATCTAAAAAAAAACAAAAACAAAGTTTAGCCCAAAATCAAATATTTGCTAACCATGTTCTTTCAACATTCTTTTCCCCAGTACCTGTCAAGCATGGAATCATTGCTTCAATAAGAACCTAGGAGAAAGATGACAGAAGCGGCCAAGCCTTTTACCTCCTGAGAAGAGTTTTTGAGGAGAACCATTCTAAATGGCCACACTGTATGAATGCAAAACCAAACCAATGGTGGCTGCACTGGATTCCACAAAACTTCTTGAATAATTTTTTTCTTGCTTTCTTTTTCAATAAGAAATAAGACATCACAATTGCTGCATGATTTGTTTCAATTTACTGGTGCTACATAGTGTGTTTGTTTTGATATATGGGTACATTGACACCAAAGCAATTTACTTACTTTAGAGATGCAGTTCATATAAATAAAGAGAAGTCATATGTGAATATCTTGGAAAGAATCATACATGAAATTGTTACAATTCAATATATATACATATATCTATATACTTGTCAGTTCACAATAAATAAAATGGTTTCGTATTGTTATATCATCATTCACTTGATCCCTGTGGAATCAATTGTTCTCAGTCTAACAGCAATGTTTACACTTTTCCTATAAGGTAGTGTGTGTCCCAAAATGGTAGCGGCCAAAGGTTTAGATATAGACTATACTGTAATATTAGGTGCACTTCTAGACCATTTGTCTAAATCACAGCTTTTCCAGCTATTAGTTAACAGAATGTACCATTTTTGTGTTTACAAATGATTCGTGTCAAACCTGGGTATGGGTAAATAAAAATGAACTAGACTTTCTAATAAACATGAGGAACTGATTGATTTATTTCTTGCTTAAAATGAATACATTTTAAAACTCCTGATTAAAGAACATTGTAAAGTGCTCTTCGAATATATATATATACATATATACAGTAAATTTAGGTTCAGAAAAATGTAACGTATGCTGGCACTACCAAATGTTGTGAGGTCAAATCCTTTTAGAGTTCTTTTTAGATGGCTTTTTATGCCCCACCAGGTTATGAATGTCAAATGACAAATGTTTGTGACACTCATGAGTAACAACAAAGCTCAACCTAACTGGATCAGGTCCTTAACTCATTCAGTGCCAGCCATTTTCAAAACTTCTACCCCCTCACACACCCATTTTAGAGTATTTTGACTGATTTTTAAAGACCCACAGAATATTTTTGACAATATGCCATCTGAACGATTAGACTCTCTACTTTCATCAGAAAAAAGAATTTTTTTTGTAGTTTGTTTCATTCTTCTGTAATCAGCACTTGAAAAGAGGCAAGTTTCACACAAATCGCCAGTTTGTGACAAAACGTTAAAAAAACAGCTTTTTTTGTCTCGTAAACTCTTTTTCTCTCCCTCTGAGCTCTGCCCATCACGGGTGATCTCTCATCCAAAGGTGCACTGCTGCCACCTACATGGCACCAGTTGGTCACTACATCATTGTAAGAGTTAGATATTAACCAGAGAGCTTTGTCACACTGTCTCCTAGCAATCCCAGCCAAAAAACACAATTCACGTATAGACGTGAATGGCACTCAATTAGTTAACAGTGCGTAGCATTCGCTACAATTGCTATGAATGTGACCATACTCAGAGTGGTTATGAGCACTTTAACATCTATGTCTTCCCGTGCTGATGCCTTTTGGCATGCAACAGAGCTTGAAAGCACTTAATTTCTCACGGTTTCAAAATTCCACAGCTGAAGAACACGTCAATGTCCAGGACCGGCGCCCTCCACATCTGCAGTTCCTGGTGCTCCTCCAGTTACTCCTCCACCTCCTCCTCAGGAGAGTGATTGAGAAGAGGGGGGATGCTGATGGAGAAATATATGGAGCACTGTGGACTGATGTGAATTGTCCAAAACGTGATCAATTTCGGTGTGTGTGTGGAGCCAAAAATGTACCCATTCGACAGGGGTGGAAAGTAACAAATTACATTTACTGTCGTTACTGTAATTGAATAGCTTTTTTGTGTACTTCAACCTTTTTGAGTACTTTCTAAAATCTGTAATTTTACTTTTACTTAGTCAAGTTTGTTTCAAGTAACAGTACTTCACTACATTGGAAATAGATTCCATTGCAGAATAAAATAAATCCTGCACTCTTGTCCCACGCCTGTTTCCGTTATATAAATTACAATATTTAATTTCAAGTAAAACCATATTTTTCATCAGTTCTCGGGTGTTTACTGGTGAATGGAGGCTGGGTGCTCCGCATCACCTCCTTCTCCCTCCCACTGTAGCCTCTTCCGCCCTCCCGCAGCACCTAGTCCTCAAGGGGGGATCCTGCCTATAGGTCTCACTGGTCTCTGTAGATCCTCTCCCTACAGAGTCTCTCGTGCACCTCGTCCTCCAGCAGTGCCTGATAAGCCACTGTGCATCTTTACGCATTGTGTTAGCGTTCCTTTTTATAACAGCTAGCCAACTGATCAGCAGTTTTGTGCATGTAATTTTAATTACAATCATTATTATTATTATGAAACTGTATTTGTAGGCGCACGCACATCACTCTGGGGCGTCAGTATAATTTTTTCCTCCTTAGTTTTTGCAAATCCTTCATATATGTGTTGTGAAATGTGCAATGTTTGACTATTTCACACAAATGTATCTATTTCACAAAGCAGTCATTCATTTCATCCTTCCCCTGTTGGGGTCGGAGTTTCCGTTTCTCATGATTTTGTGCCTACGGCAGGGTCAGAGCTGTCGCGGAGGTGTGCACATTATCTCGCCAGGTTTTTCTTTTGTATAAGTTAATGAGGCTCCTGAAGAATGGCTCTGTTACTTGAAAATGTCTGCACTGACACAAGCACTATTGCCTCTCATAATTTCATGAAGCATTTTTTGACTGTTTTCTTTTATTATTATTATTATTTAAGCATAATCAATGCAATCTGTTCATTAGACAGTTTGTTTTAAATGCCTAGATGCATACAAAGTTTTTGACATTCCACCTAGAAAGTTTTATAGACTTTATAAAACATACTGCACGCATTTCTTGCTTTCAGAGATTCCTAAAGATAGGAACTGTTCCCTTACTGGAAAATGTTTTATTGGATGCTCTGACACATTGGATATATTGACACAAGCACTGATTTTATTTTATTTATCCAGGTTAGCCACACAATGTCTTGTTCTCATGCACGTTATTTTGAAATGGTGTTCTTTAATGATAATAAAAAAAGAACCTAGTTTGATCTTTATACACGTTGTTGTACTTTTTCATTGCATGGGAGAGACCACCCCCCCAAAAAAGTAACTAAGTAACTTTTAGTCTGAGCACATTTTAAGTGATCTGCTTTTCACTTTTACTTGAGTAGATTTTTACACCAGTAACTTTACTTCTACTTAAGTAAAAATTTAATCAAAGTAACAGTACTCTTACTTAAGTAGATTTTTTCTGTACTCTTTCCACCCCTGCCATTGTGCAACATCTGGACTGTCTAAACTCACAGTAGAAATAACTTTGAGGGTGCCAGTGAAAGTCTTTGTATCTTTGTTCTGCTAGGAAATGATTCATACAGGGTGGGAAAGGATCCAGAATCCATGATCCTGATCAAAAATGCAGAATAAATGCCTCAACTGTTTTGTATTTGAAAGTACATTTTTGTGTCAACATTTGGCCGGTTATCATAGCTAATGGTGTTTGGTAGTGAAACAAATATTCAACCTAGATATTTTGGATGACTGGTCCATGGGGAAAAAAAAGCAGTGAGTCTACTGAGTTGTAGAAAACCAGACCTTTGTACAAATAGGAATATAAGGCAAAACACAAGTAAAAGTTTATATACGTTGTCTGTACTGGTCTGGTCATTGATATGATGCATTGCTTCCTTTTGTTGGCTTTTGGCATGCTACAACAACAGAGGGGTATTCCATAAAGGAGGGTTAACAAACACTGAGTCTATCCATAAACTCTAGGTCAACATACCGAGTGATGGGAAACTCCGGGTATCGGATTCCATTACAGCTGGTATGAAGTGGGTTAATCAACCCTGAGTATGTAAACCTTGGGTTACTTACATGCACGCGCGCGATAAAAAGCCATCATCAATGGATCGAAGATGACTCAAACTGCCATGGCAACCACCCGGAAAATAGTGATTTATTCACCGTAACGGGTGAAATAAGCCGGTGTTTGAGGAATATGAGCCTGTTCTAAAGGTGCGTTTACTTTATCTCTTCAGTGATGTGACGAGCGGTGAATGATATGAATAAAATGTGTGTGAGGAGGCGTGTCAGCAGCATAGGATGGCTGCATAGAGAACCCTCCTGTTACACTGGATATAAAGACAGTAAAAGCCGCTTGATATCGCATCATTTATATTAATTTTTAATGTAATATTGTCGCCAGAGTCATCTCAACGTCCTAAAAAAATGTCATAAAGAAACACTGAAGCGGGACGCGAACTCGCAACCCATCGCTATCAAGAGCAGCGTCACAATTCACTGCACCATCATACCTTCAAAGATGCCCGTATTACAAATTTAACTATAAATATAACAATAATATAACAATATAAAACAACAATCGAGCCTTAAAAGTGGATTTATTTAAATGATCATCTCTTCCTTTACATTATCCACAGGTTTGTATTCAGAGAACTTTACTACAGACATCAGTAGATGTTTTAATGCAGATCAACCTCTCAGTGACTTTCACTTAATGATCTGTATCCACAATGTTATAAAGAAAATTACCGTTTGCACACAAAAAAAATAAATAAAAAAAACGTAAAGCAACACAACATTAGTAATGACGTGAGCACGCCTGTGGTGTGTGATGTTACTAATGTGTTTCAGAGAAAAGTGTTAAGGTTTATTAATGTGTTCAGAAACAGTGTTCAGGTGGGCGGAGCCAAGTATAAACCCAGGGTTTCTTTGATAAAACCTGCCAGCAACCAGGTTTAGTTCACAGACAATGTTGGCATGGTAACATACTCAGAGAAGAACATACCTCGCTTTTTGGAACGGGATACTCAGAGTTTCCCTCATTTGAGCCTGAACATACTCAGAGAAGAACACCCCTCAGGTGATTAACAGGGAATGAGTATGTGAAGTTACCTACCTGATTAAAAGCTGCTTCTGTAGATGACCAGACCCAAACCATGACAAGATGGAGGTGATTGTCTTTGGTAACAAGAAAAAAGAGGACTGCTGTCAGCAAGTATCTTGAGTCTCGATCTTTAAAAGCTAAAGACCAAGTCAAAAACCTTGGTGTTCTGATTGACTCAGATCTTACATTCAGCAGTCAGATCAAATCTATCACAAAAACAGCCTTCTACCACCTCAAGAACATCTCCAGAGTGAAAGGTTTAATGACTCAGAAAGATCAGGAGAAACTGGTCCATGCTTTTATCTCCAGCAGACTGGACTATTGTAATGATCTTCTGACAGGAATCCACCAAAAGAGCATCAAACAGCTACAGCTGGTTCAGAACGCTGCAGCACGGGTCTTAACCAGAACAAAGAGGTCAGAACACATTACTCCAGTTTTAAAGTCTTTACACTGGCTCCCAGTCAGCCTCAGATTAGACTTTAAAGTTCTGCTGCTGGTGTATAAATCTGTGAATGGGTTTGGTCCAGAATACATCAGTGACATGTTAGTCAGGTATGAACCCAGCAGGTCTCACAGATCTATGGACACAGGTCAGATAGTAGAGCCCAGAGCTCACAGTAAACATGGTGATGCTGCTTTTAGTTGTTATGCTACAAAGAAGTGGAACAAACTGCCAGCAGAGCTGAAGTCAGTATCCAATGTGAACATTTTTAAATCAAAGTTAAAGGCACTTTTTTTCTCTACTGCGTATGATTGAGAGAGAGTTTTTGGTCATGTTGTTGATGTAATGTGTTTGTTGATGATTTTAATTGATTTTACTGATGATTTTAATTGATTTTACTGATGATTTTAATTGATTTTACTGATGTTTTTAAATGTTCTTATTGAATTTCAACAATTGAATGTTTTATCATGTAAAGCACATTGAGTTGCCTTGTGTATGAAATGCGCTATACAAATAAATTTGCCTTGCCTTACATATGCATGTGATTTTAAAAAAATCCTGGGAATATAATAGAATCTGAACCCTCGACGAGTAAAACAGAAATAGCCTTAACTGTAGAACTATGTTAAACAGTGCATGTATTATTCATTCATATCTACTTGACGAGGCAGTGTAAGTGCTCAAAAAGCTCAGCTTTCTTTGGGCAAAAACAAATATTGTAATATGCATTGGGGAAATTTCACTAAGATCTGAAATAAAGTGGAGTAAACCTTTGGTGGCACTGGAGGCTGAGGTCCTTCAGAGTAAAGGGAACACTCCTGTAGAACTTTTATGACTCTGTGGTAGCCTCTGTGAAGGAGAGGCTGAACAAACTGAGGAGGGCCAGCTCTGTTCTGTGCCGCTCCCCATAGACACAGTGGGGGACAGGCCGATGGTAGTTAAGCTGTCATCCATGCTGGACAACCCTAAACAACCCCTCCAGGACACTCTGACAACACTGCACTGCTCCTTCAGTGACAGACACCTACGCTGTGTGAAGGGGAGATTCCACCGCTCCTTTCTGCCTGCAGCTGTCAGAGTGTACAGTATAATCAAAACAGACAACAGTCAGTAATTCTAGTGTGTATATGTGTATGTTCTGTTTTATTCAGGGGCGACTCCAGACATTTTCTTTTGCAGGTGCTATCTGGTTGCTTCTGAGGGTGCTCTGAGATTAAGCATAGCGTTAACTACAAGGAGTCAGAATTTGCAATTACATCACCATTAAATTCACAATAGGCTACATACAGTACAAATCATATCACGGTTTTTTCTTTGTAAAATCATGATTTTATCACAATTTTTTTCCATTCAGATTATTTAAACTATTTTAAAGTTATTTACCAATAAAACAAACCAATTTACCTACTTACAACCATCGCCCTCAATGGAAAAAAGAGATAAAAGATCATGAATCAAAAATCAAAGATCAAAAATGTATATAAGTAATTTATCACACTGATTCAAAGTACACTTAACATCAAACAAAAAGGCTGATCTGTTCTTTCAGTCACACAGTCTTTTTACTTTGTTTAACTAAAGTAGTGTAGCATTAGCATTAGCGACACTTGCTACATAACAAGGCAGCATATCAGTCAAGTGATTTCTAATTGATTTTGAGGTAACACACTCATGTTGATAAAATCCTACTTTAAGCAGTGTTTTGTACCCCTCATTTAGACAATAAGATCCTTTACAACAGTGATTCTCAACTGGTGGGTCGGGACCCAAATGTGGGTCGCGGACCTGTACTGGGTGGGTCGCGGACAGCTAGTCAAAATTAAATAAATGCTTACTGTCTCTCATGTTGTATTCTATTTTGAAAGAAACTTTTCTTTTGATAGGCATGCTGTGAAATGCATGTTACACGGGAAAATGTGTAGATTTATTGTTGGAAAAAATATTATATATGTGTTTTCAACAGCTATTTTTGGAAAAACTCAATTTTGTTGGTTGAATTCTAAAAAAAAGAAGAAAAAAAGTGCGTCTCGGTTTAATGTCCGTGGCAAAATGTGGGTCCCAGGGTGGGACCAGTTGAGAACCACTGCTTTACAAGATAAAACGCTACTGTTTTGGTTACATTAGGCTTGGGTGATATGGACTAATAATCATATCTTTATATTTTTCCTCAGAATGGCAATTTATAAACTCTATTTTTATTTTTTTACAACATAAGAAAAACAATAATGAGTCAAATTCAGTTATTATTAATCACTAGCAGCACAATATCAACATTTTGAGGCACTTTTGACTTTTTCCATCATTAAGGCTGAAATGCGTGGTAAAATTCTGTAGAGTTGGTAAATCACATTCAGGACACTGTCCCTTTAAGAAAGTGTGTAAACAGCCCCATGAGCTGCTGCTGCTGTGGAGCAATTCATAGTGAGTTAGTTACAGAAGAGAAATACATGCAGTGTTTCCTCAAATGTCTCTCAGTGCTTCCAACAATCAGAAAAGATGGAGTTTTACAGCTGACAAACGGACATCTGCACTGAGCCTCCGACAAGCAGCTGCTAACACAGAGAAAGTCGCACAGCTACTCCGTGCACTAGGAGGGAGGGGGAGCGGAGCGTACTTTCTGCTCATTGGTCGAATCACCTTCTGTTGGATTTATGTTTTTAGTCTACAAATTTGTTTTATTTATGTATTTATTCATTTTCAAATGATAGCTAAATTATGGTTGTCAAACATAAAAAACTCTAAATAAACCACAGAACTGCTTGAGGGGTGCTTAGGGGTAGCTTCAACGCCCCCTAGCCCCTGGTTTTATTGTTTTTGTTGTGCAATTTCCTTTCTTGCAACATGTCTTCCATCTTTTTAACTATTTTATTTACAGGCCCATATATCTACCTACTTATGTGCTGCATAATCTCTGCAAATTTCCCCTTTGTAGGATTAATAAAGGTTGTCTTTGTCTTTATTTCATCTTTATCTTCCTTACCTGCTGTGAGGAATTCACTTTGCGGCGCAAATAGCTGCGTGTGTAGACGTGGTTGAGACCGCCCTATTTAAATTAATATTTTCCTCGTTCAACATGGAGAGGTGAGTGCACAGAAGGTTCAATTGGAGGCAGGTGGACTTCTCTGTCTTCTGCACAAACATTCAATAGTATAGAGAACTAAACTAAAAAATGTTTTAAACTTTTAAAACCTAATAACCTAATTTTTTCCCCTCTAATTTAATGTGGCTGCTCCGTCAGGTCCTGTAACTTTGCTGTTATCAGTCAATGGAAACAGGTAGCTTTGAACAGAAACCGTCCTATTGATGCCATTGATCTGTGTTACTGCAGCAACAGAGAAATCGTTCTGCAGCACTTGAAGATGATCTACTGTGCATCGTCCAGCAGGTTTGAGCTCCTGAGTAGCGCTCAGATAGGAACCTTGTTCCATCGCTGCGTAAATAAAGCTGGTCAGCTGATTTTGGCCTGACACTCCTTGCCATTAACTCAATACAGTTTGACTGTCAAAACATGGAGAGGAAGAAACAGCTCAGGTGCATCCATAGCAACATCTATGGATCTCAGACTCTGCATAACATGAGGAAAACATCTTCTCTGCACCACAGTGTGCCACACCGGACTCTACACAGGATGCCTAGGGTGTTCAGCTGTTTCTCTCCCTCACACACACTTTACTTTGCAATTTCTTTCAGTGGCTGTTATTATTGCCTTTTGTTTTATTTAAATTATTTTCTTTTATTAGATAGGTTAACTGGAGTGTTTTTTTTCCATCTTTGCTGTGTATTGTGTCAGCATTCACTGCAGCTATGATCTCTGTGTGTACTATTTTCCGGCGCAGAAACAGTTCCAGGTTTGATGAATTGCATTGCATTCACTGCATTAATTTATTTGCATTTGCCCCTCCCATTTTTTGCTCCCCTTGTGTGATCTGCCTTCATTACATAATCATCAGCGGGAAACATGTTAAATGGATTGTGGGCGCAGTCCTGAATCCCTGGGGTTTGTACCCCTTATCAGCGCATGGAGTGACGTTTGCTCACGTTTTAATACCCGGAAACCTTTATGTGCTAGAATGCCTGCCTTGTGTATGTGGAGTTTGCAGTATGAGGAGATAAAGCATGATATGGTCTATTTGTCATTGTAGCAGGGGTTTGCTAACAATTCCTGTTCTTCACAATAGTAATGACTGATCTCAAACCCATCACCCTGGGTTATCTGTACATCCATTGTTGTGTTTATATATCAAATTAGTATCTGCATCATGCAGTGGTCAGGTGTTCCCATATCTTGCTCCCCATCTTCTAGTTGCACCGACTTGGGTGAACGATTTTTCTCTTGTGTCTTGCAAATACCTGTATGTGGTATTTCTTCATCAAAGCCTCAAGTGACTGGCGCTACCTTCAGACCCCCTGATCATATAGCTTCACTAATGGGATTTAAATTTTAATGGTGAAGTTAAACATGAGAGAATAAGAGAAAAATAGTTATTGAAAAGAGTTTGTGAAGATGTGTTTAATTAAAAAATTCCATTAATCAAAATCATTGAACAGTATACGTTTACTTTGTTTTGATACTAGTAAAGCACATATATCCCTCTCTCTCACCCATTTATGATGTATGTTTGTGATCATCAAGCTCTGCACTCCCGATCAAAATACATTTTAAGAGCAGTTGAAAATTTTGAAGAATTTACATTTTGCACTGGATCTTAAAAGGGTTCTAAGTAGAGTTTCAAAATGCAGAAAGAAGACATGGGAGTGAAAGAAAAAAAAAAAACGAGTAAGCAATTTTTTGTAAACAATTAAACTGAGGCAGGCTGTTCTTCAGCTGATTAAAAGTTTAAGACCTTGGCCTTTAAAAGCCAATATCAGTGCAAAATGTGGATTAAATGTCATTTTCTGTCTGTTTGTCAGGTAAAGTTGAGTATTCACATTGTGATGAGCTCCTGATGGCAAAGGCAAAAAAGCTTTCTCGCTTTGAAGGTAATCAGACCTCTCGCAACACACTGTTGCTGCTGATGTTGGACACAGTAAGACAGTCGTTTTGATCTTCTTAAAAAAATCCTTAGGGTTATGGAACAACTAAGTAAAGTATTAGACCCAGAGAAATTTCACTGGCCCTAAGCTGCAGGATTCGATTGGCTGTCCATCAAGACAAGGATGATCCTTGACCCAAATTAAGGTTGTGACTGCTGCCTACTGCAGTCCAATAACCATCAGACAGCACTTGCGAGAGAGGGGCTTTAAGGACAAAACACGTATTCAAATGCCTCGTCTCCTTCAATGCCACAAAATTGCCCACTAGGAGTTTGCATGAGAGCACCAAGGTTGAAGAAAGTTTTATATTTTGATGAGAAAAACCAACAACCTTGACCGTCCTGATGGCTTCCAATGTTATTGGCATTAAGAGGAGATCTCACATGAGATGTTTTCTACGTGGCACAGTAGAGGGAGCGCCATCATGATCTGAGGTTGATGAACAATGAAAATCCAGGTTGTGCAGGGGCGTCGAACGGCGGCTGGCTATATGAGATGTTGCTGGGGGCATCTCTCATGACTCACCCTAAACTGTGAGGTAATGACTGGTTTCTCAACAAGACAGTGCTGCAGTTTACGATCCCCACCTGACAAAGGACTTCTTTCAGAGGACTAACGTCACTCTTTTGGACCATTCTGCATGTTTCCCTGATCTAAATCCAATTGAGAGCATTTGGGGATGGATGGAAAGGGAAGTTTAAAAAAATGGACATCAGTTCCAGACAGTGAATTTTTTTTTTAGATATGGTCTTAAACTTTTGATCGGCTGATGAACAGCCTATTTCAGTTTAATTGTTGTTTACAATAAATCTTTTTTTTTTGTCCCACTCCCATTTTTTCTTTTTTTAATTTTGAAGCATTTTATTTTACAGACCTAATTGAAGCATGTTCAATTAAAATATGGTTGGCAGTATTTCAGAGTATTTCACTGGCTCTTTCTTAGTAAAATACTTAGGTTTTTCGTTTTCACAAAGAAAAACATGTTGAAAAACTTTTGTTTTTCACAAAGATACAATTTAAATTTTCAGGTTAAAACCAAACACCAGGGGGGTTATTGCAGAACATGATGCTGTGGGTAATGGACATGTTTAAAAATTGGAGTTCAGAGTCATGATTCGCTCACCTTCAGAAAATAAGAGCTGGCTGGGAGACCTAAAACTACTTTAAGTTGAAAAAATACAAGCGATTTACACTAACTTTAAACATCTGCTTGTCTGGGAACTTTAAAAATATAAGATTTAGGTGGAGTTACGACTAGAAATGTGGGTTTTAATGAAACCTGAGAATAATAGGAGCAAGAAGGTTCTGGGTTCAAGCCCTGGGGTGGACACTTGGGTCCTTTCTGTGTGGAGTTTGCATGTTCTCCCCGTGCATGGGTTTCCCCGGGGCACTTGGGCTACCTCCCTTAATTGTTTACGATTAAAGTTTACATTTAATAATAAACCTCCCACAATCCAACTGTGATTGAGTGAAGTCTCTAAATTGCCCATTGGAGTGAATGTGTGTGTTATTGGTTTGTCTGCCTGTGTGTTGCCCTGTGCTGGACTTGGGCACTGTCGAGGGTGTACCCCCGCCTTGTGAATTCACCAAGCGTTGGATTGTTCACCCACTAATAGGGAACGTGAGCTGGGTTTAGACCATCGTGCGACAGGTTAGTTTCACCCTACCGATGATGTGTTGTTGCAATAGTAATCTGTACTGAGCAGGATTACAATCCGAACAATCCAATGCTTGGTGAATTCTGCTTCACAATGATAGGAAGAGCTGACATCAAAGGATCAAAAAGCGACGCCGCTATGATCGCCACAAGCCAGGTAACTTTTCTGACACCTCCTGCTTAAAACCCCAATAATCAGAAGGGTCGTGAGGCCCTTCGACGCATATATATATATATATATATATATATATATATATATATATATATGTAGCAGTATTGCTGCTAGCAAGTTAGTCTGGCCTATTAACAGGGTGGGAGAATAAAAGGGATTGAGTTTCTTCCTCCAACCACTCGTTCCTCCCTGGCTTTTGCTCCTCCCCATACCTGACTCGGGCACTCCTGTTGCACGCTACCGGAACTGCGTGCTCTCATTGATTCTCAGATCGGTAGGTGTGCGACTCGCTCATTTTCAAATGTTTGATTGCCTGATCTTAATGATGGACTCGTGGTTATTACGCATTATAGGGTCATTTAATACCGACAGACGGTGGCGATCATCAGCCCCCCCAAACCTGACCTCGCCCTGCAGCGGGTAGGCATTGATTGTGGCTAATGTGTAGGCTACCATTAGCTGTGGTGATAACGTGCCTGTGTTAAACAGAACCGGAACACACCAGCCGCGCAGGACGGAGGCTCTGCTACCGGGGGAGGGCTGCCGGCGATCGGGACACGGGACCTGTTGGAGAAAGCTAAGTAGAACAAGGAACACTGCTGCTTCGCCTACTGCGTGTCCACGGGAACGCTTACACCCCGAGGCATCGGTAGCTTCGGCTGCCTTAATCGAAGCCGGTGCCCGGCTCGCACTCGGCTTCCCCGGCTGCGGCTGTTAGTGACGGGTATCGCCCGGTCCAGCTTCTGTGTGCACGACGTTGCGTGTCTGTGTCAGTGTGTAGTGTGTAGTGTGTGCATGCTTGCGTGTGTGTGTGGCGTTTGCGTGTCAGTGTGTGTTGTGGGTGTGTGTGTTTTGCCTAAGGGAAGATTCATCACTTGTGTGTCCTTATTGTTCGGTTTTGCATATTGTTTTTGTCAGATATATTTGGTTAAAAAAATAGTTGAATGTTTTGTTTTCATGACAGAATACCCCCAACTGTAGACCTGATTTGTAAACCTATTTGTGTTTTCTTTTTGTTTATGGAATGTCCGCTCATATTGGTGTTTAAATTTGGTTATATTGTATCCTCACTGTGCTTCTCCTCTCGGCAGCCGCAGCAGTCATCGTGGTGGTGGGTCCGAGGTGGTGGTTTTTTTCGTGTGCGGTGCAGTCCTGGTGTAGGCGTTTGGGCGTTTCCTCCCCCCCCCACATCGTCGTGAGTGTGTCACTTTAATTTGATTTGATTTATTTGGACCCTCCTCCCACGTTGATGGTAGGCCGGTTGCTGCTGTATATAGTGAGCTTACTCTTTTATATGGACAGTTGTTTTTTATTGTTAAAGAATAAACCATTGTCAGTTTTTCCACCAAGAAACACGTCTCTGTTCTCCATTATACACGATCACCTGTGTGTCTTCTGTTTACCCCTTGACGGAAGTCTGTTTAAACCTAATTTTGAGGGGTTGGCGTTGTCATCTTTTTTTCTACCTAACGGGCACTTCGCCTCATAACGCCGCATTTGGCGTCGTCGACAGGACGTGTGTATAGTGAGCGTGGAGACGTGAGGGCTTGGGGTGTTTTTTTTTTTCTTGATACGTTGATGGTTTTTGTTTAATGGTAGTCCTATGGATATTGACTCTAAGGCGAAGCAGCAGTGCGTTTCCTGATTATAGTGGTTAGATTTAGTGGTCACGGTAGCATAATGGAGGGGGAACTTCAGGATTTGAGGGACTTGGTAGCACAGTTGAGGGCAGACAATGAGAGGTTGCAGCAGGCTGCGCCTGGTCCTAGTGCCGCACCTCTCACTCCCACCGAGCCCCAGCAGGCGTCTTCTGCTACTAGCTTTCCAGTCGCTGAGAGACTGGTCTTAGTACCTAGAGACAGGAAGTGCCCCATCTTTTCAGGTAGATCAGGCTTAGGGCTGGAGGAATGGCTGGAGGAAGCTGAGGCATGTATGCGAGCACGTCATCTGTCAAGATCAGATAAAGCGTTTTTTCTTTATGATCACTTGACAGGAGAAGCACGGGAGGAGATAAAGTACCGAACAAACGTAGAGCGCAATGATCCAGACACCATTATTGCCATTTTGCGGGAGCTTTACGGCTGTTCGGACTCCTATGTTGCTTTACAGGAGGCCTTTTTCTCACGACGGCAGCAGGAGGAGGAGACTCTTCAGGAGTTTTCGCTTGCACTCATGAGTTTAATGGCCTCTGTGAAGCAACGGGCTCCAAGTAATGTGCTTAACTCGGACGTTTTATTGCGTGATCAGTTTATTGAGAACGTGTTGGATTGCTCCCTCCGCCGAGAGCTAAAACAGTTGGTACGTCGGCAGCCTGTAATTTCTCTGCTTGAAGTGAGAGCCGAGGCAATTAGATGGGAGAAGGAGGGATTACCAGGAGGGGTGCGGGGGCGGAGTCACTCGGTCCCTTCAGTACTGGGCCTACAGTATGGAGTCCAGCGCGCCCCCCCGGTGTCTAATCCACCACCTAGTGAGCTGCTCGAAGTAAAGGAGATGTTAAAGCTCCAGCAGGTACAGCTTAACCAGCTAACCGAAACACTGGCTAGGCTGCAGACTAACCAGCAGTACAATCGGCCACTTAACCGGGCTACAGTAATTTGTAGACGTTGTCAGCAACCCGGCCATTTTGCCAGAGAATGTGAGGGAGGGCGTGGTCCTCCCCGTCCCCAACCGCGGTCGGCTTGCGCTCTGCCGGGCCTGCAGCCTCATTCCTCTCAGCAGTCGGAAAACTAGTGCCCGCCGAGCTGCAGAGCCAAAGTTCGGAGGGGGCCACCAGAGGCTCATTAGCGATGTCTGGGTACAGGGACCAAGCTAAGCTAGTCGCCGCTTGTCCGCAGTTGGAGGTAGTTATGGGGGGGGTACTGGTTCCATGCTTAGTCGATACCGGCTCAATGGTATCCACTGTCACACAGCATTTTTTTAAGGAGCACTTTGAACCGTGGGGCCAGGATAGGCTACAATCCTGTAAGTGGCTGCAACTTCGGGCGGCAAATGGGTTACCCATTCCCTACCTCGGCTACCTGGAGCTCGATGTTGAGCTCTGTGGCAACTTGCTACCAGGATGCGGAGTACTGGTGGTCCAGGACCCTCCCGCTGATGGTTCTCCTCATTTACCTGGTGTTTTGGGGATGAACATCCTGCAAAGGTGTTACAAAACACTGTTTGGCCAGTATGGTCTCGCTCTGTTTGAGCTGCCAATCGTCACTAAAGCACCCCCATCGGTGGCACAAGCTTTGCAGAAATGCCACCGGATCCCAATAGACTCGCTCACTGAGGTCCCTGGTAGAGTGAAGGTGCGCGGACAGAAGGTTTGTAGGATCCCTGGTGGCACCATGCAGGTGATACAAGCCACCTGTTCAGCCCATTTTTCTGGTGCCAGCGTACTCTATGAGCCCCCAATCCAGGGACTCCCTGCTGGATTGCTGGCCTCCCCATCACTGGTGGATGTGGAGTACAGCACGGCGTATATTCCCATCGTGAACGTCGGTACTGTGGAGGTGGTGCTTTACCCTCGTACTATAGTAGGAGCCCTGGTGGAAGTTCATGTGGCGAGTTCACCCTCAATAATTGAAGAGGCCTCTGCCCATGTAGCCACTGTGACATCGCAGGCAGTTGCCCCTACGTTATTGGATCAGGTTGAGGCAGTAGACCTTTCCCTCCTGTCCAGAGAGGAGCAGAAGGAAGCGCGCTGTCTTCTCAATCAGTACACTTCTGTGTTCTCTTCCCATGACAGTGATTTAGGTTGTACTAATTTAATTTCCCATCAGATCCCTCTCTTAGATGATGCCCCCATCCGACAGCGCTACAGACGTATTCCTCCCTCGGAATACGAAGTAGTCAAAGAGCATATAAATCAGCTGTTAAGTGCACAGATCATTAGGGAGAGCAGCAGTCCTTTTGCTTCTCCGATCGTCCTGGTTAAGAAAAAGGATGGTAGCTTGCGCCTTTGCGTGGACTACCGTCAACTTAACCGTAAGACAAGAAAGGATGCCTTCCCCCTTCCCCGCATAGAGGAGTCACTAGATGCGTTGACTGGAGCTCGCTGGTTTTCCACTATGGATTTAGCCAGTGGGTACAATCAGGTTCCGATGGCAGAAGCAGATCGGCCGAAGACAGCGTTTTGCACTCCGTTCGGTCTGTTTGAATGGAACCGTATGCCCTTTGGTCTGTGTAATGCCCCCAGCACGTTCCAGCGCCTCATGCAGAGGATTTTTGGGGATAAGCAGTGTCAGGCCCTACTCTTGTATTTGGATGACATTGTTGTCTTCTCCTCCACTTTCCAGCAACATTTGGGGAGATTGGAGGAAGTGCTCCAGCGGCTACAGAGGGAGGGCCTGAAGGCAAAACTGTCTAAATGTTCCTTCTTCAGACCGGAGGTTAGCTATTTAGGGCACGTCATCTCTGCCAGTGGTGTCTCCACTGACCCCACAAAGATTGAGGCGGTAGCTAAGTGGCCGTCTCCCACCACCATCCCAGAGCTGCGATCCTTTCTCGGGTTCGCCAGCTATTATCGTCGTTTTGTGGAGGGTTTTGCCAAACTGGCTGCCCCCCTTCACCGGCTGGTAGCCGATCTCGGAGGGTCGAAGTCCAAGCGGTCTGAGCCTTTGGTTGCGGGCAAGTGGACGTCCGAACATCAACAGAGCTTCGAGGCATCGAAGTCCAAGTTCACAGATGCCCCTGTGCTTGCATATGCTGACTTCTCCCTTCCATTCATCCTAGAGGTGGATGCCAGTCATGGTGGCCTGGGCGCTGTTCTTTCGCAAGAGCAAGGGGGGAAGGTTCGGCCTATAGCATTTGCTAGCAGAGGATTGAGACCGACAGAGCGCAACCCAGTAAATTACAGTTCTATGAAATTGGAATTCCTGGCGTTAAAATGGGCTATGACCGATAAATTTCGAGAGTATTTGCTTGGCCACAGGTGTGTTGTCTTCACAGACAATAATCCCCTGAGCCACCTGTCTTCGGCCAAACTTGGCGCTCTAGAGCAGCGTTGGGCAGCCCAGCTAGCTGCTTTTGATTTTGAGATCCGCTACCGTCCAGGTAAAAACAACGCGAATGCGGATGCTTTGTCCCGTCAGCACCCACCGGTGGCCATAGATTTGGGTGCAATGGTTGCCGGTACCGGTCTTCCATCACCCTTGAGGCAAGCTTTGCAAACCCGAGGGTTTGAAGCACAGCAAGCCGCTGTACAGGTATTTCCCCAGCAACTACCCACTGACCTTTCAGCCCTTCAGCAGGCTGATCCGGTGCTCGGTAAGGTGTTGGCATTCTGGCGTGAGAAACGGTACCCAAACCGCGATGAGCGTAGCCAGCTGTCCCGGCTCGCGCTGGCACTTCTCAGACAATGGGGTCAATTGGTTGAGGAGACTGGGGTGGCTTATCGACAGGTTTCGCGTTCCGATGGTGGTGAGCCAGTTCGTCAGGTGCTCCTGCCTGTTGCCTTGAAAGCACAGGTCCTTACTGAGCTCCACCAAAATCAGGGCCATCAGGGTGTAGATAGGACCTTGGACTTGCTGAGGCAGCGGTGTTACTGGCCGGGGATGGCGTCGGATGTGAGGCACTGGTGTCAAACCTGTGAACGATGTCAGGTCGCAAAGGATGCCGGGCCATCAGCTAGGAGTTTCCTGGGCCATTTGTTGGCTTCAGAGCCGAATGAAATTTTAGCCATAGATTTCACCATGCTCGAGCCATCTCGTAGCGCACTGGAGAATGTCCTTGTGGTGACCGATGTGTTCAGCAAGTACACCCTGGCCTTTCCGACCCGAGACCAAACTGCATCTACAGTAGCCCAGGTGTTGTCAGTGGAGTGGTTTTCAAAGTTTGGCGCTCCAGTCCGGATTCATTCGGACCAGGGTAGGAACTTTGAGAGTACACTCATCAAACAGCTCTGCAAACTATATGGGATTGAAAAGTCCCGGACAACCCCTTATCACCCCGCTGGGAATGGCCAGTGTGAGCGGTTTAATCGCACACTTCACGATCTGTTACGTACTTTGCCAACATCCCGTAAGCGGGATTGGCACTCCTGTCTACCACAAGTGTTGTATGCCTACAACACTACTCCCCACCAATCGACTGGGGAATCTCCTTTCTTCCTCATGTTCGGCCGGGAGGCAAGGCTTCCAGTCGATTTTCTGTTGGGGAGGGTCCAAGACCCTGTGGGAGGGACTGTGCGTGATTGGGTGCAGGAGCACCAAACTCGGTTGCTTCTAGCTTTTGATAGCGTTCGAGACCGGCTAAAGGTCGCAGCCGAGCGCCGTAAGAAGAACCACGACCAGGGTGTTCGACTGGAACCCCTGGTGGAGGGCCAACTGGTGTTGTTACGAAACTGTGGTAGAAAAGGCCGTTGCAAAATCCAAGATAAGTGGGGTTCGGTGCAGCATCGGGTGGTAAAAGCCCCGCCCGGGGAAGGCCCGGTGTATGCAGTGGCCCCAGTCAATGAACCTACTGAGGTCAAACGTGTGCACCGGACGCTCCTGAAGGTTGTTGCGGGAGACATCCCCGCTGTGGATACATCCCCTCCTCCTCAAGCTTCTCCTGACCAGCCAATAAGACAGGATGATTCATCCGGGGATGATGTAATGGCGTGGGTGAGGGATACTTCCCCCACACCAGCCAGGCGTGCTTCGGCAGTCACCCAGGACTTAACCCCGGCTCTCCCAGCCACGACACTGGCACCTCATCCCGCCGCCAGAGCATGCTCCCCTCTGGGGAGTAGGGGCTTGATTAGGCGGCAAACAACACGCTCCACAGCTGGCCAGCACTCAAACCTCCATCACCTTCCTCGGACGGTTAGGGAGCGGGCCCCCGCAAGACCCGTTTCCTCACAATCAATTGCTATGTCTGTTTTCTTTCGACCATGGAATTAGGCTCATTCATCTTCTATTGGTGCCTCGTCGGGGCGACGATCAGAGAAAAGGGGGGTGGATGTAGCAGTATTGCTGCTAGCAAGTTAGTCTGGCCTATTAACAGGGTGGGAGAATAAAAGGGATTGAGTTTCTTCCTCCAACCACTCGTTCCTCCCTGGCTTTTGCTCCTCCCCATACCTGACTCGGGCACTCCTGTTGCACGCTACCGGAACTGCGTGCTCTCATTGATTCTCAGATCGGTAGGTGTGCGACTCGCTCATTTTCAAATGTTTGATTGCCTGATCTTAATGATGGACTCGTGGTTATTACGCATTATAGGGTCATTTAATACCGACAGACGGTGGCGATCATCAGCCCCCCCAAACCTGACCTCGCCCTGCAGCGGGTAGGCATTGATTGTGGCTAATGTGTAGGCTACCATTAGCTGTGGTGATAACGTGCCTGTGTTAAACAGAACCGGAACACACCAGCCGCGCAGGACGGAGGCTCTGCTACCGGGGGAGGGCTGCCGGCGATCGGGACACGGGACCTGTTGGAGAAAGCTAAGTAGAACAAGGAACACTGCTGCTTCGCCTACTGCGTGTCCACGGGAACGCTTACACCCCGAGGCATCGGTAGCTTCGGCTGCCTTAATCGAAGCCGGTGCCCGGCTCGCACTCGGCTGCCCCGGCTGCGGCTGTTAGTGACGGGTATCGCCCGGTCCAGCTTCTGTGTGCACGACGTTGCGTGTCTGTGTCAGTGTGTAGTGTGTAGTGTGTGCATGCTTGCGTGTGTGTGTGGCGTTTGCGTGTCAGTGTGTGTTGTGGGTGTGTGTGTTTTGCCTAAGGGAAGATTCATCACTTGTGTGTCCTTATTGTTCGGTTTTGCATATTGTTTTTGTCAGATATATTTGGTTAAAAAAATAGTTGAATGTTTTGTTTTCATGACAGAATACCCCCAACTGTAGACCTGATTTGTAAACCTATTTGTGTTTTCTTTTTGTTTATGGAATGTCCGCTCATATTGGTGTTTAAATTTGGTTATATTGTATCCTCACTGTGCTTCTCCTCTCGGCAGCCGCAGCAGTCATCGTGGTGGTGGGTCCGAGGTGGTGGTTTTTTTCGTGTGCGGTGCAGTCCTGGTGTAGGCGTTTGGGCGTTTCCTCCCCCCCCCACATCGTCGTGAGTGTGTCACTTTAATTTGATTTGATTTATTTGGACCCTCCTCCCACGTTGATGGTAGGCCGGTTGCTGCTGTATATAGTGAGCTTACTCTTTTATATGGACAGTTGTTTTTTATTGTTAAAGAATAAACCATTGTCAGTTTTTCCACCAAGAAACACGTCTCTGTTCTCCATTATACACGATCACCTGTGTGTCTTCTGTTTACCCCTTGACGGAAGTCTGTTTAAACCTAATTTTGAGGGGTTGGCATTGTCATCTTTTTTTCTACCTAACGGGCACTTCGCCTCATAACGCCACATATATATATATATATATATATATAAAATGTATAATATGTTTGCATCAGATTTTCGTGTGTGAATATTGTATGGCCCCCCCAGAATTTCATACCAAAATCGTCACTGGGAGTCGGGTATCTGCGTGGCACAATTAAAAAAAGAACAGTGTCAAAGCGCAGACTGGGCACAATTAAGTTTATCGGCCTCAACTTCTTTATTAGTGTGAAAGATACGTACACTGTTGGAGTATCTTTAGGTTTGGCCTGTTGGAGCATCTTTGAGTTTCTATTTTCATGTCAAGCAGTCAAAGAGGTATTTATTTCCTGTCTTAATTTGTATTTTATTTATGTCTTTGAGAATAATGTTGTTGGGCGGGTTCTACAGCACAACCTGGTGGTAACATTGCACCTCTAAATACTGTACTCTCTTAGGGTGCATTCACACCGGGGGGGCTCATTGGGGTCATTAGGGGGTGGGGGGCTTTAAGGTGGGCTAAGGGGTCATTAGAGGGTGGGGGTAATGGCTGCTGCGTAAACTGGTGCTTTGAAATGGTCACTAGATAAACTGGTCACCAAATGAACTGATCACCAGATAAACTGAGGTGGTGTAGAAGATTTGAGGGGTGTAGGTGGGGTGATTCTTTTTTTCCCAATGAAACCCCCGGAACAGTTCTGGACTGTTCAGTTTGGTGTGAGGAATCTAAGGCAAGGCACAGTCTGTGTTACTTGGTTTTCTATGTACCTTATGTCACTCTTCAAAAAAGGTATGAAAGTATATCAGTGTAAGTGGATGGACTGAGTTGGTAATGCTTCATAAAATAAAACTGCACTAACTCAGATTAGACCGTAATGATAATATAATAATGAGCTCTGCAACAGTTCCTTATCAGTTGCTGAAAAAAAATGCTTGTATTAAATTTCATCCAAGCTGTCCTACAGCAGGGATCCAGCAAAGCCAAGTGATATGTCTGTGCTGATAAGTCTGGTACATTATGCACTGAATAATGAGGACAAACAAATTCCATTTACCAGCATGTACAATGTAAATCCAATCAATGAATGGAGATTCTCACATTTTCCTCATACTGCCTCAGCTGGGCCCCTGACCTTTTGTGAAATAAGATGTGAAAGGAATTCTAATGCATTTCTGAGGGGGGAATGTGATTAAAAGCAGGTTTTGATAAAATAATTTTTTTTGCCGCATTCTTGCTATTCCCCAGAGGTCCCCAGATGTTTCCAGTTTGCCTTCTGGCAAATGAGTGGAAAGATAGGAGGAACTGTACAGTGGGTTATAACACATGGTCCACTGTTCGTCATGCAAGAACGCTCAGCAGAAATTCAGACAATAGTCCTAGCTTGCGGAAAAATATAAACACAGACATCTGAATTCCCATTTGTTTTGTCATTCAATTTTTTTTAGCTCAGGAAATTCACAAATACATAAAGTTTTTCAGTAGTCCTACTGCAAAAAAAGGTTTAAGAAGCATAGGGCAGGATTTATGAAAAATAAACATTAATTTTAAGTCTTTTAATGCTCATGGGTGATGAAGCTTTCCAAACCAAAGAGAATGAGCCCACACTAGTTTCTCCCTATTGCCTTGAACAGACTGTGTGGTGAATTTTGTACTGTAATTCTGGGGCCGAATTTCCCTCGCAGTCCTGAAAACGTGACGTCAATAAATGCTGATGATGACACCGCATTCTGGACAGCTTGGAGAGGCGTCCCACTGCCGGAAATAAAGAAGAAGACGGCTTGGAGACTGAAAGAAGACAATCTGGGTGAGACTGATGATGTGACAATACTTTTCTCTCCCTAGTCCAGTATACAACTATAATTTAAGTCATGATTTAATCTCCTTCTCAAAATCACCAATTCCACAGGAAGGTAAATGATTACTTTTCAATTTGCTCCATGCATGCTTTAGAAAGGAAGGGTATCATATACAATAATCAACAGCAGTCTGTGATCAGCTAAATTTATACACATGAACAGTGTGTGTGAGTGAGTGATGTGTTTCTAAGGTTAGTGTAATATGATGAGTGAGTGAGAGATGGACATTGTTATTTGCTCATCTGTCTTTCTGAGTGGATCATTTCTCAAAGACTCTGGTGTTGAAATTATGGATGCTGTACATTGTCATTGGTGTGGTGATGAGGATGTTGAACAGCCTCCCTGATATACAGAAACAATACAAAAGTTTCAAAAGTTATTACTGAAAATTGGTTTATATATAACACATAAGCCCAAGACTGTTTAAGTCACTTTATTTGAGCATTTCAAATTAGTTCAAACATTACAGATACATTCATTGTTTTAATAAGATGAGGGATAAACATTAAGGACTATATTCAAAGAAAATTAACATTTGGCTAACAGTACACAGATGCATAGCTTACCTGGTTACACAGCATGTGCACATGTCGCATTCAAATGTGAAAGAGGGGAAGGAAAAAACAGAAAGCTTCATCTTCTGACATTCCCACACACAGTAGCTGCCAGTCTCTCTCTTCGTAGGGCTGTCAAATTCAGCTCTGTTTCATCTCCAAACACAACCTTTTTTTTAATACTTTATTGCATTCATTAACAAACCAAATGTAATTTTCAGAGATGTGTTCAAAAGTACACTGCATTTTTCTTTTTTATAGCACAAAACAAAAAACAGAAGAGAACAAAGAAAACAAAAACATGAATAAAAAGACATACCGTACACAAAATGAATGTGGGGATAAATAAAAAGTGTGAGTGCCTTTTTGTCACACATCTTGTTTATTATAAATAATATATGTATTCACAAAAGGTGTTCTAATTTCAGGTTTTGATTTAGTTAAAAAATATTTGTCAGTACCTTCTCAACCTCTCTCCAGAATTTGGTCAGAGTAGGTCATGTAAGAAGCATATGCATATATTTTGCTTTTTCTTCTCCACACCCACTCAAACATTTTGTGCCTTGAGCAGAAGCAGAGTATTTTTCACAGTGATAGGTGCAATAAAGTACCTCATGCTCAACCTCCATGAGTCGTCTTTAGGTTTCCATGCTAGAGTTTTTTTCATTCCCCTACCTTGATGCTAATGTTTAATTATTTTTCTCTTTGCTTATTGTCAATAAAACATTGCTTTTGTATTATTTTAAAAATATTGGATAGATTTCCTTTAGCTTTCTTTCTATTTTGGACCAAATACTGTAATAATTCGTTTGTCATTTCATTCACCTCTGCATGTTGCATAAGGTAATTTCTTAGCTGTAAAAACCTTAAAAAAATGTTTTTAGTTTAGTTCTTAAGTTGCAGCTATTGTTTCAAATTAATCTATTGTATTATTTGTAATTAATTGTGAGCATGTTTTTACCCCTTTGCTGGCCCACAAATCTAATATTTTGTCAGACTTATTTGGTATAAAGTCAGGATCGTGTGCCATTTCCCTACACATTCACTATTTATCTTCAATAATTTACAAGCCTGCTTCCAGTTTTTAATAGTGTTTAAAATACATACATTCTGTTCTTATTTTCAGCGCTCCAGGACCTTAAAATTCTGGGACATTGATTCGCCATGTATTTATTGATTTGCCATGGCAACTGTACACAATTGGCTATTTTTCTGCACTTTTACATTTCACTCCCCTCTTACACGGGATGCCCCAGCGCCCCCAATGAGCCGGCCACTACTGCAGTGGACTAAACTACCATGGAGGCTTGTGTGCAGGTCTTGCAGTAAACAGTCACATGAACGACGAGTAAATAAATAACCGTATCACAGTTGGAGTGAGGATCAGGCCACATTCTCTCGAGTCCAACCCGACAGTTAAAACCTCATTTTATCCTCATACAAATGACATTCTTACTGGCCCCGCACCAGGGCCAGCACGGCACCACAATACAACACCCTCCACAGGGAGGCAGCCCGGGCCTTCCCGACTAGAGAGGCCGCCACCAACCGCCCAAGCAGGGCCATCCCGCCAGCCACGGACTGATAGGCAGGCGAACCTAAGCACCCCCAGCCAGGCACCACCAACCCACATCAATGCCGGCAGCAGAGCCCCCCCCACACAAAGGCCACCCTCAATCACCTACGCGCCAACACGAGACACCCCTCTGACGCCAGCACAGCCTGGAAGACAGCAGGCTGTCTTCCAGGGGTGGGGTGGTGGCCCCACCCCGCCCAAGGCATCGCGGGGCCACACCGAACTGCGGCCAGCCCTGGGCAGACGAATTATTATTTTTTATTTCATTTTTTGTGTTTTTATAACATACATACACACACACATATAGATCTACATACACTCACATACATATTGTATTGTAAATCAGTTCATGTTTATCTATGTGTTGTGGCCGCCATCTAGCAGCAGAAAAGTGTAACTGCACTGTATCAGAAAGGGCTTAGGTAACCCGGAAGTAATGTACTTTCTTTTTTGACCTGTCCACACGCAACGGAAGATCTGTGTCCGTCCAGTACAGCTAAGTCTTGCATCTAAGTCCACATAAACGGCTTCATCTGTAAGTTATGCATTATATATCATTGTGTTACCATGTTTGGTTAATTTATATGTACTTTGCATACTTTTTTGAGTGGTGTTTTTGGAAGATGGCTACGAGCTAACAGTTAGCATCAGATAAATGTGCTAGTCCTATAGTTAATAACTTGAGTGTTATGCAGACTTATTTACATGTGTACATTTCTTTGCATGTATATATGGTCATTTAGACATTTGGGATGTGTTATGTTAATTATCTAATTTTTTGTTGGAGTACAAAAAAGAACATTTATATTTGTATTGTTTGTGTTCTTTTTTCAGTTTTACAAATTGAATGTATGAATATTCCCAATCATTAAATCCTGCCACTACATCACCAGTCTGATCCTTGGAGGATGCAACATTGAAGAATAAGAATACTTTGTTTAGCTAGCTGAATAGCTAAAAATCACGTTGCTTGCCAACAACTTTTAGTGAAGACAGCATATATATATATATATATATATATATATATATATATATATATATATATATATACTCACACACATATTTATTTTACCTTTCAAATAGTGCTACCTGAACTACACCATGAGTCGAGAATTGTCTTTTCAATATTAACTCATAAATCACCTGTTTTTTTAAAAAACATTTTTTTTAATTTAATTAAATTTTTCATAGTAGAGCCAGGAGGTGATGTTAGAATCCCTAAACAGTTGGCCATCTATGTAAAGCTTGTCTACGACCATTTTGAAATTTCGGCCTCTCTGTTGGTTTTCTTTGAAAATAGGATACAGCCTGCAAGCGACTACCAGCTCCACTCTTTACTAACACACTGATGTAGCTGTAGACCTGGACCTCAATAGGCTCATTGGGTGGCCTTGACCTGGGTGGCTTGGGTGGGTTGCCGGGTGTTCTGGGTGCCTCTGTGCCGGTGTGCATCCCTTTAGGGTGCTTTTGTGGTCCCTGGGCTGTTTGGTGTTGCTCTCCTGCCCCCTCCGTGCACATCTGGGTGGCCCTTGGGGCTGGGGGCCTGCGTATTTCTCTGCCACTCTATCCTCTTGCCCTCTGTCCCTGTCTCGTCCCGGGAACTGGCCACGGCTCAGTGTGGCACTGCGACACCATGGGCGGGGAGGGGCTGGTGGCTTGGGGCCCGCTGTCCTCCGGGCTGTGCTGGCTTCGGGGGGGAGTCTCATGTTGGCGCGTGGGTGAATGGGCACGGCCACCGTGGGGGGCGCTCTGCTGGGCATTGGTGTGGGGTTGCGGTGCCTGGCTGGGGGTGCTTTGGTTCGCCTGCCTATCGGTCCGTGGCTGGCGGGGCGGTGGTCCTCTCTCGTCGGGAGGGCCAGGGCCGCCTCCCTGTGGAGGGTGCTGTATCATGGTGCCGTGCGGGCCTGTGCTGGCCCTAGTGTGGGCGCTGGCCCTAGTGTGGGCGCTGGCCTCTCTCCTATTTGGCCGCCCCCTGCTTTGGCGGGGCGGGACCCCCCGTGCTCCGTGGGGTGCCGCGGGTTGGGTCTCCGGCTGTGCTGCTCGGCGCATCCCTGACGCCCACAGTGCCGCGTGCCCGTCAGCGCCATCTACCCTCTCCGGTGGCCCACCATGTGAACGGGCCGGGCTCATACCAGACATGCCTCCTACATGGACACTTCACTTCACTCACTCCCAGCTGGTCTGGCTCACCCACTTGGTGCACCTCAACACACCACCCCCGGATGGTGGGACCACCACTTCCTCCCTCCGGAGCTATTGCACCACATACACATCAATCAATCATCAATCAATCTTTTATTTGTATAGCGCCAAATCATAACCAACGGTATCTCAAGGCACTTTACAGTAGAGCAGTCTTAAGGACGGACTCTTCATTTTATGGATACACACATATGCATATATACGTATATACACATACATATGTATCCCACACCCAACATGAATTCATCATGGCGGCAAGGAAAACCTTCTGTTAAGCAGCAGGAACCTTGTGTGGATCCCATTCCTATGATGAACAGCCATCCACGTTATGCTGTGTTGGGTGTGTGCAGAGGAAAGGGTGGAGACAGAGCCGCTGAGACTCTGTAACTCCACACTGAGGATCCCACGGACCTGCAAGACAAAAGCCAGAAGGTGTACAGGAGCAAACACACAAGGGAAGAAGCAGACATAGAGGGAGTGTTTGAGAGAGGAATGGGACCCTCTCCGGTCCCTCTCTAACCTAAATGACATCTCTCTTAACGCCCTCTCCAACCTCTCTCCAACCGAGCATGCCAGACCCCCCCACCGGCAGTCTATGCCTATTGCATCTTAACTATGAGCTATGAGCTGGTTCCTAACTAAAAGCTTTACCAAAGAGGAATGTTAACATACAAATTTACGATAAAAACTCTTTGTTCTTTCCACATGAAGCCCTTGGTCTAATTTTCCAAAGTAAACGTACAAAATGGCAGAAAAACACACAAAACAAAAGTAAGAATACAGTAAAAAATACAGAGTTACAACATTGCAGGAAAATACAGTAAAAGACAAGAAAAACAGAAAATACTCCAAAAGCTGTACAAAATTACTACAACTTGCAGTTTTTGATCCTGTAAAGCACATTGAGTTGTCGTGTGTATGAAATGTGCTTTACAAATAAATTTCCCTTGCCAGACAAAAATGAACCAAATGACAACAGTAATACACAAAATGGCTCACAATAGAAAATGACAACAAAAAGACAAGAAAAACACAAAAAATGACTCTGCAAACACACAGTACTAACAAACAAGCAAAAATGACAACAGATATACACAAAATGTACTCCAAAAATGCAAAATTACAACACAAATATGCAATATGACAAATACATTGTACAGGAAATATATATATATATATATATATATATATATATATATATATATATATATATATATATATATATATATACAGAATAACAGAAGAACACACAAAACTATGACAAAAATAAACAAAACGACAACAGTAATGCACAAAATAACAAATTAAAAATTACAACAAAAAATACACAAAATGACAAGAAAAACACAAAAAATGACTGCAAACCCATAGTACGAACAAACAAGCAAAATCACAACAGAAATACACAAAAATAACTGAACAAAATGCAAAATGACAAAACAAGTACGTATTATAACTCCAAATAACAAGGAAACAACACAAAAGGACAAAATAAATGCACGTAATGTCTCATAAGGAGCAGGGCAACCACAAATATACCCAGAATGACAGAAAAACACACAAAATTACTATTGAAACTCCTTGTTCTTTCCAGTGTTAATGCTCACATCGGTCATTATTCTAAAACAACCAGGAGCAGCTGGTCGGCAGACCTCAGTTTAAAGCTCAGAGTTAAGTAAACAGATGGCCAGAGGGAAGAAACGCCTCATTCTCTTTTGGCCGCATGACACACTCAAAATCATAAAAAACTGACTCATAATCTAAAAAAATAAATTAAATACAAGTTTATGAGTGTATATTTCTTGCTTCTGTTAGTTCCCAACTAACAGAAGCAGGAAATCTAAACTCAAAAACTATTCACCAACCCAAGAACATGACACAAACATCTTTTCTGAAAAACATTTAGTTGTTTTGACATTATAGAAAATAAGAAGTAAAAGAAAACAAAGGGCCTGCTTTTTCGAATATTGTCAAATAATGTATAAATACTGTATTATCATCAAAACAAAAGATTGTTTTCTGTGCAACATCTTTCACTCCTGCAGCTCAGCCAAAGAGAGAAAATGTATTCACTTGTAGCACTGTAGCCTCAAAGCTACAGTGGTGGTAATGTACTTGGTGTTAGACATTATGATGAATTAACTTATTTCCCCCGCACGTTGGTTGAATATCTCCAGATGGCAATGATTAAGCTCACATAAAGAAATACTGCTACAAGAAAAACAAACCATCTTCAAAAATCTACAACAAGAACTAAAGTCTCATGTCTACAGATCCTAAGGAGGTGGGTTGTAGTACAAATTCATGGTTTAACCAACTGGAAAGAACAGTGGAAAAGACAGTCATCTTTCTGCTTAAACTAAATCTTCCCATCTCAATAAGAAATGTTCACTGTGAGCATTTAGTTGGTTTATTCACAACCATACGGAACATAATTATTATAACAGAATGATCCACAGGAAGGTTTCTCTTAATAAAGTTTCTTAGGACCCTTTAAGGTTTGAGTTTTTTTGGTTTTTTTTTTGGTTTAGGTATTTTGTACATGTGAGACTTCATGTCTTGAATTCACACAACTGAAAACAATTTCAACATTCTAAATAGTGAGGCCTTTAGCCACTGAAACAGCTAATGAGGAGCAATAATGCATGAAATCCAACTGGCTCAATATAGCACCTGATCCTTGCAAATTTTCCTCTGACATGTTATCAGATTGACAAAAAGTGTGTTTATAAAGTCATTGTGATTTGAAAAAAAGCTTTTGGCTCTGAAAAACAGTATATTTAAAGTTTAACTAGAATACAAAGCTGTTTGAAATGGAAATAAAGTATTTATGCCTTGACAGTGCTCTGTGATAGATCTGTGTTTGTTTCCTCCTTCCATTTCCTGTGGAATTAGTGTGTATGAAAGTGGCGTCCCAGAAGCAGTCACAGGATATGAAAGAGAGGTAGCTGAGCCTAATTTTGCAGAGCAGCCAAAGATATTTTCACTTATAATAGCAGATTAGGCAATCTCTTGGATTTCAGATGTGAGAATGCAGAGTTTAATGGTAACAGCTGCACTGACAAAAGTGTAACCAAATCTTCTGTTATGAACAGTGTTTTCCATTTTTCTTTTGCAATCAAAACAAGAATTGCTGGGGGGAGAACCCAGCTGCATGTAGTGTTGACCTCCGATAGCTTACGCAGACAAGGTAGAGAAGTAATCTCTGATGTCCAAAAACTGAACTGCAATGGCACAAACTTTTTATGAGTAGTTCAAAAAGTTTGGAAAAACTCCACAAATCTCCAATTTCAAACACATGATTTTTAAATGCAGCCATACGTGACTTAGTTTTATTTCAAAACAGTGGCCCACTGTTTTATCTACTCGATCTTCTGATCAGCATAACACATCTTAGAATCTTCTCACGACCTCATGCTCCTGACTCATCTCACAGATTTAATAAATAAATAAAAAGAAGGTTTAAACACATACTTGAGCAAAATCACATTGTGTAAAAGTCCTTTTATATTTATTTATTTATTTTTTAAATTTAGCAGCAAAAAGTTAGAATGTCAGGATTTTACCTTTTTGGGTCACACTATGTTTTGATGAATAATGCCCCCTACTGACTCATCTTCTGTCTGAATTAAAAATGAAAAGATCCTTCTGAGAGTTTTTTGTGAGGTTTTCCTGTCGACATTGCACCTTTTCCCTGTGTTTGCAGGAGTTTTATCCAGGTACTCCAACTTCCTCTCACTGCCCAAAAACGTGTATTATAGGTTAGTTGCAGTTGTACATGTAGGATTGAATGTGTGTGTGACTGAAATTGGCTATTAGCTTTGGAATAGACTGATATTCTGTGTGGGGTGTATCTGTGTTAGCTCAGATAGGACACTTATTGCCCTGTGTTATATCTTCTGCACCCCCAGAGAGTTCCCTTTATTTTTGTTACATGTTGTTTATAAGGCAGCAGATTTGCTGGAACTATCTTCTGGGCTTATTTCAGCAACCCAGTCTCACTCCAAAGTGTAGAATGACTTTGCTTGTCCACAATGCATAGACATCCAACACATACGCCACTGAGGGTGTAGAAATACTGGTACTACGTGTAATTTGCCCAGTGTTTTCTAAGGGGCATATGTCAGCTCATGTGACCACCTTGTCATCCCATTTCAGAAAGGAAAAACATGGCAGAGATTTGTTTAATTTTCACTGGAAATTACTATATATTAAGAGAGTGTATGGCTTTAGCTTCATTTTGAGATTTCTAGTGAGAAATGTGCCCTTCACTTTCATAATATCCAAACAGTCCCCCAAACAGTCTTAAACTACACTTTATCCTTGATGGAAATTAATATAAATAATAACAATGATAAGAATAAATTAATACGACACAATCAGTATGGTTTTAAATACTAAACACGGTACGTAATTCAACATCACTTCTAATATGTTCAAAGCGTCCTTAGCAACACCAGATAGTAACAAGATAAAGCAGGATGAATGTACGTCAGAACAAACAAACTACGGATTGTATACATAAACTGTTTGTAATTTTAAGATAAGAGAAGGAAAACTAATGTGTGGGCTTTTTTGTTTGTGGTTTTAGAAACGAGTCCCAACTTGCTAACTTAAAAATGTAATTGAGATAGGCAAAACTCTGTGATAAAACAATCAGATATCCAATTTGTCCATAATAGCCTTGTATCCAATAGTCAGCAGCTTCAGGTGTTTATAATGTATACATGGTGTAAAATGTATACCCACAGCAGTAAAAGTGAATTAATTGGAGCATAGTAACTTTTTGTGCTTATTTAAAAGCAGCTTTTAAGTGTGGCAAATTATGTACTGTATTATGAAGTTCAGATCCTAAATATGTGAAAGCAGATCATTCACCTTCTATTAGAAGAATGTTGATACAAGTGACAGCTGGTTGAGATATTAGGTGCTTTGAAAAAACGACAAGATCCGCTGTATATAAGCATGTCCCAGTTACGCACAGGACTCCACTGACGGTGTACTGCACTGCAACACATTACACAGTAGCCTGCATAAAATGGGTCTCAGTTGTTTATTGACATACTCTTTTCCAACATCAAACTGTTAACAGTGAGAATGCTTCTGTTTAATTTAATTAAAATAATCAAATGTAATTAGTTTTCCATATGTGTCTGCTCTTCAAGTCAGTTTTCACAAAATAGTTTTCATTATCATCTGCACAGCCGTTTTCAGTCGATACCTTTTCATCTTGTGCTGAAAAAATAAAATTCAAATGTTAGGGGTTACAGAAAAACAAATACAGGAAAATGATTGTGGACAGTATTTAATACCTGTTATTTAATTTATTCTCTATTTATATGTGAAGTATTTTGATGTTCCAATTCCTCAAAGCTGATTTGTGAAAAGTTTGACGGTATGCAGGAACTGGTACACTGAATGTTTTTATTCTTTTATTAACTGAGCTTACTCTAAGTTCATCGGTGTCATATATGTGGAGGTGCATGGCATGTGTCGTCTCTACACAACTTTAGTTGTGTTGCAGCATAGCCGAGTGTTCAGGGTCAGTTGCCTCCTCACACTTGTGCTGACTGCCTCTGGCACGGTGTTCTCACATTCAGGCAGTGCTGCTTCAGCGCGTGCCTCTGCCTAAACAGGTTTGGAGTCTGCACGTGTCTGTGTACACAAATAAATCAGAAGGTACAGCATTGCTTCTATATACAAACATGTTTTGAACATTACTGCCTTAGAAAATCTTCAGTTATTTTCAATGAAAATATTGCAAGAAAATAAGTGCAAATCATGTAAAACTTTGTTCTTAAAGAGATTAAGAAAACCTGCCCAAACATCAACGTATATAAAAAAGTGGGGCTCAAAGAAAACTTCTCAGAGTAATAATAATAATAATAATAATAATAATAATAATACATTTTATTTATAAAGCACTTTTCAGACAAAGAAAATGCAGCTCAAAGTGCTTTACATAGTTAAAAAAAAGGAACAAAACACCCACCCTCCAAAAATACAGTGAAACATACACAAAACATGACTACAGAGGCTCCAATAAGAAGACGCCATTACAGGAGCCGTCTGGACCGGTGTCACGTACTGAGTTTGTAACCATACTGGGATTGTAACCTTAACCCTAACCTAATCCAATTAACAAATAAAACACGTGTCCGTTCACTTTGAAAACAAAAATAAATAAAACTGAATTATTGTTTTTCTTTGCAAAAATACATTTTCCGGTAGTGCACGTATACAATCTCAGTACGATGCAATCCTAGTCCCAGTACGCCACACTGGGAGATCTAGAGGGCTCCACAATGAAACACTGGATGAGAGAGAAATAATTAAGGACACTAAAAATAATCAAAATATAAAACAAATGATAGTCCTTAAACAACATAAAAATAAGCTGAAATATGATACATGATAAAACTAACAAACTAGAATGAAATAGACACAATAAGAAAACTAAATTAGATAAATAAAAGCTAAATTAAACAAGTGTGTCTTGAGTCTACTCTTAAAAACATTAACTCATTCAGTGCCAGCTATTCTCAGATTTTCTACCCCCCTCAGTGCCAGCCGTTTTTGAGCATTTTGACTGATTTTAAAGACCCACAGAATATTTTCTACTATGACTATCTGAAATCTGACACCAGATTCTAAAAGATTGAATCCTCTACTTTCATCAGAAAAAATAAATTGTTTCTGTCTCGCTTCATTCTTTTGAAATCAGCCGTTGAATTGAGCAAGTTTTACACAAATCTTCAGTTTCAGAGCAAAAAGGTGAGAAAAAAAGCCTTTTTGTAAAAAAAAAACCCTCAGTGACTTTATAGCTTTTTCTTGCTTTAGTGACAACTCTAACATCTGAACATTGTTTCCCTATATAAAACTAAAAAAAAAAAGAAAACACAGACCGGGCTTTTGATGGTAAAATTATTATTATTTATCTATCTGGGTCAGAGTTGAATGGATTTCTTACTGTATTTTGGCGTTCCTCCAACTTTCTCTCCTGTCAGTCTGCACACACATAACTTCCTCTTCCTCCTGGACATGCAGAGTGTCACTGCTTACCCCGTTTTTTTATGGTTTTATCTCACAATCGCCACACTATCCATGAGTTCCACACTTGCTCTGGTCAGAGTGTGCGCTGCTGGGAACGTCAGCTCTGTACGTAGCGCCATTTTCTATCTCACAAACTCCTTTCTTCTCTCCCTCTGAGCTCCGATGAGCACGGATGATCTCACATCCAAAGGTGCGCTGCTACCTCCTACATGTCACCTATTATTTTGCTATTTGGCTCACAGGTGGGTGTGCAGCCTATTGTATTATATTGTATTTGTGTTTTTGTTTTTGTGTGTGTTTATTTTAATGGATGAGCCCCCAAACTTGCACAAGTTTGGGGGCTCGTGTTGCTGGTTGGCATTGTGGTGTTAATCTCTGTAAAATAAGTTTGAACAAGTCTTGATATGTTTGTTTGTATAAAACTGAAAAATCTTTAAATAAAGTGTTCAAAAAAAAAAAAAAAAGCTGCTGTTTTGGAGATGCCCTCTCCCACTACACACTGTCAATCACATGTTGGCCTTTTTCAAACTTGCATAAATCCTGGTTTGCATCTTGCATACTTACTTCAGATTTTTTTTTTTACTTTGTTGCAAACTATATTGTACCTGCTAGCAGGCACCATGATGTAGATAATGTGTTTCCCTCCTCTGTGAGTATGCATGACGTTTTGGCAAAACAATATATACACTAAACAAAAATAAAAATGCATTTCTCTCAAATATTGTTCACAAATCTGTCTAAATCTGTGTTAGTGAGCACTTCTCCTTTGTATAGATAATCCATCCCACCTCACAGGAGTGGCAGATCAAGATGCTGATTAGACAGCATGATTATTGCACAGGTGTGCCTCACCCCCAATTACTAGATGCGGCTCCGCTGCGTTACGTCTCCGCCGCGCCACCGGATTTTCCACTTTAGTCCATGTGTTAATTTCCACCGGGTCCTCTATGGTGCCAGTCTGCTCCTTCCCAGCTCCGACAGTCCAGTGCCCTCCGCCAGATATACGCAGGGCTTCTATTTCTGGCAGACACCGGAGCACGACGCATCAATCAGCACAGAGCAAATTAAGCTAAACTACATCACCAAAACGTCATAATGTGTAAAAACAAAATCACATATATATTGTTTCCTCTCATACTGTAACTGCATTGTAAACTGCAGCAACTTTGATTTAGTTCATGTTTTACTGGTGCAGCTTTATCTCTTCTCTGTTGCTGTTGGTAAAAAATGTGGCTATGACAAATCCAGAGAGTCCAACCTTCTTGTTCTCCTTTGTTAGGAACCTGTTTATCTGTTTATTGTTGCGTTTATAACACAAACCTTTAACTGCGTTCTCGCGCGATTATAGAAATATCGTGAGAACTCCTCTGTCTCGTGACGTCACAGTCATCCAAAAGGAGTGCACCGTGGCGCACTCCTGTTGCAACCGGTAGGGATTACCGACGGCGGATAGCGGGGCAAAACCGGATCTGTGCCGTGGCACAGTGGAGACGTATCCAGTGGAAACTCCCAGTCAGGGTGGCCACAATAAAAGGCCACCCTGACTTCAATGGCTGTGCTAAGTTGCTGGATATTAGCAGAAACTGGAACACGCTGTTGTACACGCTGATCCAGAGCTAGAACTGGGATGTTTTCAGTTTCCAGGAATTGTGCACAGATCCTTGCAACATGGGGCAATGCATTATCATGCTGCAACATGAGGTGATGGTTGCACATGAATGGCACAACAATGGGCCTCAGGATCTCATCACGGTATCTCTGTGCATTCAAAATGCCATCAATAAAATACACCTGTGTTCGTTGTCCATAACATACACCTGCCCATACCATAACCCAACCGCCACCATGGGCCACTTCATCCACAATGTTGACATCAGCAAGCCACACACAATGTCTGCCATCTGCCCTGACAGAACAGTGACAACTGGGATTCATCCGTGAAGAGAACACTTCAACGTGCCAGACGCCATTGATTGTGAGCATTTACTCACTTAAGTCGGTAACGAACTGCAGTCAGGTCAAGACCCCGATGAGGATGACAAGTATTCTACATCATCTCCCACACTTCCTCTCTTTAGTCTGCACCAAGCAGACTAAAAACATTCACAGTGCACCTAATCACTCTAGATGTAATGTTCATAATTGTATTATGTGTATGGAAATGTATGAATGATGACAATAAAATGATTCTGATTATATTCTGTCTTAATAAGAGGTTCAACAAAGACTACATTTCCAACCAATGCAGTGGCTTTGCAAACAAGCTTTAGTTGTTGAGTCTACTCTGGTGTTAGTTTTACTTTGTTGAACATCACACCTAATGTATAAAAATTGTTCTGAAGCACATTCTGAAAAAATATGCATTATTGCACAACTATATAGTATGGACTATTGGCACTAACAAGCACAGAGGATACAACAATTGTGGCAACAATACTTTTTTTTTTCTAAATTATCTCAAATCACGCAATTTATCACACTATGGAGACATATGTACAGCCTTAGTCAAAACAATAAATGTTTGCAGCAACAGAACAAAAAAGAATTTTCACTAATGTCATCTTATTGGCATGCTCACATTTTAAAATTTTCTATAGATGTCCAATATTAGCTTTTTGTCAATTTTTTATATTATCCAACACCTAATTTCAGATTTCATTTATTAGTCAACCTAATTATAGGTTTTTTTTTTGTGAATACATTTCACATGTCAGTTTTTTTTCTGTATCTGTATTCCAGATATGAAAATTTTGTTTTACACTAGGTACAAAACAGATACAAAAAAATAAATAAATGACACAGGCTATATCCTGCAGTCACTTGCAATGGGATGACTCAAATTATACTGTTAGTTATTTAAAGAAAAAAAAAAAGCACACAATGCTTATGAATCTTAGAGAGCTTTGTGTTACAGCTGTTGACAAAACAAAAAGAAAATTGCCTTCAAATGATGAGATGCTAAATGTTTTTTCATGCATGTAAAGAAAAAGATGAGAAGCTGGCAGACTTACGTACATCTATTTGTCCCAATGGCAGCCAAAGAGAGTGCTGACAGCTACAGTATATCTGGAAACACATAGTACTCTTTGGTTTCTCATTTCAAAGCCTTCCCCAGCTGCTTCAGAACGACGACCTGACAAATAACATACAGCATATAAAGCTCTATGTCATCCTTCAGCATCAGGTTACCAACTCTGAAACATCTGAAGAGGTTTTGTACAACTACAACTACAACTACAGGTACATCACTGGGATGTTGAACAAGTCTCTTAACTCTAACTGCTCTCTGCCCCCTGCTTCTCAGGGATGGGTTAAAGGTATGAAGGTAGATATGTTGCTAAATGTGAGAGCTTGTAGAATGTGATGTTTCTTTCAAGCACAAATCTGTTTTGTGTAGACATCTCGCAAAATGTGTTGCAAAACTCAAGCAGCGCAGATTCACGGGAAAAAAGTAGTTTGTGTTTCTGTAGTGACAGATTCGAGAAGTTGTAATTGGAGAGTTGTGGTTGTAAACAATATTTCACAAAAAGAACTAAAAAAACGTGCAAATAATAACAAATAATGAAACACTTTCCCATCATTTGTGACATGAAATTTATTTCATGTGTGGATTTTTATACACAAGCTCACATCACATTCTACAAGCTCTCACATGTTGCAACATATCTACCTTCATTTAAAAGCAGCAAACTCATTTTGTGTATGTACCTATACATAGATGACAATAAAGTCTTATTATTATTATTATTAATGCAAAGTATGTTTTTACTTTGATATATTGACTTTATACTTCTTGTTCTGTTGGACATATTTCTATCTTTGTGTGTGTAAATAGATTTATGTGCACTGTCCCCGTCAAGTAAAATAAATAAATAAATAAAATAAAAATTGTTAACTGTTCACAGTCCAATCTAAGCAGTAGATTGACACACCATCCTTTTCTGTTCAATTTTATATGGAGTGACATGCTGATCAGATTTTAAATGTTTTTACTATTTTAAAAATCTGAAAATACAAGGCTCTTTTTAAATGTTACCTGAAGCTTAACAGCACAAGTGGAGTTAAAAAGTATTCTTTGTATGATGAAGAAACATTCCAGATGGCACAACTCTCTATGGGCCCTATTCTCCCATCCATGTAAAGAATAGCTTATGCTTTTGCATCCTGTCGATGCTGTAGCTACGAGTAGCCCACTGCATCGACACACACCTCCCAAACATCTTAACGATGCTTTGATGTGACTGCAAGGGCTGTTTGTGATTGGTCCGCTCAAAACCTCAATTATTACTAGTAATGAGCATTAATAAGGCACCTAAACGTCTCCTGTGTGTATTCCACTTGTGTGTGCAGTCCAAAGAGCATTATTAATATCATCTGTACATTGCTGAGTAAACAATGGAAGCAGGAACCACTTACATGACTGCTCTCAATGGAGAACCACAAACATGCAGTCTTTGATGTGAGTGATTTCACACAAACATTAAGTGCAGATGAACTCACTACAATGTGAGCTTGGGTTTGTTTCACATTATGCGTCACGGCAGGAAATGAATTCAATAAATAAAACCAGCTTTTGAAAAGAACAGATGGCAGACAGGCATTCAATTCTTCAGAAACTGCTCCCCAGCTCTTAAAAATGAAGGCATTTGTTAATGTGTCCAGGGGTCATCTATGTCATGAGTTCTGGAAAAAGATGCCACTCACATGTCACTTCCACCCTATCAAAATTGAGACATTCAAAATGTGATCAGCCCTTAAGATTCTAAAACTTTAACAGGGTTGTTAACAGGAGCATCAGTGTGTTTTGAAATGAACATGCAGAATGTGTCACTCATCAGGATAGACTTCTGGAAGTGAGTGGTTTGATGAGAGGTTTTGCATCTTATCTAGATGTTATTGGGACTGGTAATGCCTTGCTCAGCATTAATGCAGGCCCTAGAGCCTTTAAAGTGTAGAGCAATAACTTTTCTGAGCACGTTAAGGATCCTGCAACCAAGCAAATGTGAGTGAATTGAAATGTTTTTTCATTGAGTAAAGCCTTAATGGGATGTGATAGGCTAACAAGGAGTTTTACACAAGTGGGTGAATGTCATTTCAGTTTCTTGATAACATGTTTGGATGTGTAACTGTTGTTACGCATTCTGTAACTGGTGTTAGATTTTTTACACACATTGACCTCAACTGTAAAACATGTTTTCATATTCAAAACACACAAGTGTGCTACATGATTTTTAATTTAGTTCCATTTTATTCAATCAAAACACTTTTGAAATACCCTTAAGATTTTATACAATCTCAAACATCATGAAATATGCTTTTCAAAAAGACAAGCAGCCAGGTTTTTAATTTATTAACTTAATGAAAACTGTGACAAATCTTTTTTCTTTTTTTAGAGTTAGACTAAATTAATGTAAAGGTTTTTTTTTAATGATCTGTTTCACTTTTCTGGTCATGACTATAGCTGCTACAAGAAAAAAACAATATAAGGGTCTGTCCAATAACTTCTTACAATATATAGTAAGACTTCAATAACCAATCAATATATTTTTCTTATGTAACACAGTGCTGCTTTTGCTGACATTGTTGTTTGGAGTCCAAGGTCAAAGAAGCACCATTAACAGGAGAAAATGTGAGATAACACTTTATTTTTATTCCTACAAATATCCATGATGAAACCTTTTTTGCTTCTTAAACCTTCATCGGCTTTGATGAAATACAAAAATGAGAGCACTACATAGACGTGCCTATTCTTTATTCAACAGCCAAATCATAAACTTTTAAACAGGACAACTTAAGCCACAGTAAAAGGCAATACATGAACTGTAGATTGATATTTTCATTTTGATAACTAATGGTTTATGCACCCTTGTCAGTGAGGATGGATTGGTGTGAAATGAGAAACAAAAAGCACATCCTTCAATGAGTCTCACATATAATCATCAGATGGGTTGGACCAAGCAAAACAACAAAATTATATCAAGGCTTTTTCCATGAGGGAGTGAGTGGAGGGAGCAATATAAATTGCTGACTATTAATAGATATGTCATCAAGGAGGAGCAATCAGGCATAATGCGATCATGCATAACGTTTTTTTTTTTTTTTTTTTGACTATTCAGGAGTGCTCAACAAATTTGTTAAGTAGAGTTGTTGTTCATCAGTACCAGAGCTGTGGTTATGGTGAGTTATCAGTTCTCTAGGAAAGCCACGTAGTCAGTGAGTCTGGCCAACTGCTGCTCGTTTGGAACCAATGAGACGGGAGGAGGATCTGTTGAGAGAGAAAAGTTGAGTCAGAAGGGGAATCCTTGTGCAAAGGGTGATCGAACTCCATCTTACAACCCACGTGTTTCTAACTCAGGGGCTGAGCAAGGGGCAGGTTTCAGGTTAACCATGAACATTTGCTATGAGCTCACTGCCCCCCACCCCCACATGTTTAACAACACATCCTGCTGAGTGTGAAAGACTGGGAGAGTGGAGCATTACAATTATATAGTTTATTCTTCATCACATTTTGCATTGCTTCTTCTGTCTGAGGTCTACTTTACCGGCGTCATATTGAAGTAATACATGTACATCACAGGATCATGCAAGAAATCAAACAAATGGGGAAAAAAACCCAGAAAGACAAAGGCGTTAAGTGAGTGGGAACTGTGAACATGTGTGCAGCAGATGATTGGCTAATGCAGTATGATCTGATGATTACAAAGAATACAAAGCACAGCCTCTTATTGGCATTGCAACATAAATCAAATTTGATATTCTAAATCCAGCTGGATTAACACATTACTTTTTAAGGTCAGAAAATGAGATTCCAGGAATCTGACAAGCGGGGGAAAAAAAAAAAAAAAAAAAAAAAAAAACAATGACCAAAGAACAGAAAAACATGACTGAGAACATTTGGGTGGTCAAGTCAATAACAAAATGATTAGCTTTCACTTTATACTTTTAACAACTAGCGCTACCTTCACTGTGATTTATCTTAACATTTGTTTACAAAGAATAATGTGGCTTCCATTAAATCCAACTAAATAAAATGTGTACAGTTTTAAACCAAATGAAAAAACAAAACAACAAAAAACAAATTCTCTCCCCATTTTACAGTGCAATACTGCTACCTACCTGGCTTTTTGGGCATCACCATTCTGGTTGCAGGGTCTGCCTGCCAGCCTTGGCTCACCACACCTTTGAATGCAGAGGATGAAAAAAGAGAAGATTCTTATAAGCAAATGAACTGTTATAGTAACACCAACCATAAGCTTTGTGTGAAACCTGAGCGGAGCCATTCTCGATCGTCATGCCAAGCAAATGAAGCTGTAATAATTTTACTACATTCCATGATTTTCAGCCACTTCAACTATTGCCTAACAAGTTGGTCTCAGGCAAGTCAGAGTGCAAAGACTTTTAGAAACATTATACAAACAAGTCATTAAACTAAGGCACTATCATCACTGTGCAATTCTAAACAAGTACAGCCTTTTAAACTGGGACAGTCTTCATAGATTTGCAGATCTGAGTTTCATACACAAAGTAAAACATGAACCCCAGCTCCTCTGGCAGAGTCATCAGCCAAAGAAACAGCTCTGAGCACGTCACTCGAGGCTTTCAGTAGCTCGGCCTGGTCAGTGAGTGGAACTTAATACCAAAGAAGTAAAACAGCTAACCACTTACAAGGCCTTTGCAAAAAATGTGAAAATGTGGCTCATTAACATGTACATATGCCAACATTAAAAGACGAGCCTGTTGTGCTGTATTGGATATTTGTATACTGTAACCTTTTGAACATGATTTTTTTTAATGTTGTAACAGGTACTGTGCTATTTTACAGTGTCCCTGTTGTTATTGATTTATCAAAGACTCGTAAATGTATTGTCATGTTTGTATTTTAATACTTTTTTACATCTTGGCCATGGGACTACAGATGAAAAATAGGCTTCTGGCTAATTCTGGCTCTTTTTTTTTTTAAACCATGTTTGTTCATGTGTTGTATGAAGTCTCCATTCAAATAAACCAATCTAATCATCTTTTTGATTTCTCATTTTGATTTTCTTTTTTTTTTTGTTGTCTGCATGTGCACTGCCAACAATCATGCAGCTGATCAAAGGAAACTCAAATCATGGGATGAGCGATTTAGTCTGAGAATTAAAGCTTAAAGGCAACCCTTATAAAAGCATTACTTTAGACATTTAAAACAATTTGGACTAAATTAAAACCATGTGCTAATGCAGCTCTGGAAAAAGCATCAAGGCCAGAGAAGAGTCGGATAGTGTTAGAGGCTAAAGTAACTCTAGCAGGATTTAAAAAAAGGGTTTGGCTCAAGCATAAATCCTTGCTTTCTATCAAACACCAATTGAACTGATTTTAGCACCAATGGTACTTTTAGTGAAAATAGACATATTTCTCAACCCAACAAGAGTCAGGCAGACAATAACGCCTCAAAGTGAGGGGTGGACTCTCACTCTCAAGCCAGGCCAGGTCACAGCAGGAATGCCACCCACTCATCTGCACACTAAGAATATCTATAATAACAAGTCACTTTTAAGGAACCGTTTATTGTTTTGCAACTGAAAAAAAGAAGATGAGAATTTTAGACTTTTACAATCCGAGTCACAGTTAGGGTGACAAATTTCAAGGTCTGCAGATTTGAGAAGAGATGATCATTTATATATACTGTATATATATATATATTTTTTTTTTTTTTTCTCTGCATATTATTTATTATTGTTATTACTGTTGCTGTTTTTGCACCAAAACAAATTCCTGGTATTGTGAAAACTATACTTAGTAATAAAACATTTTCTGATTCAGAGAGAATGATTACAGCAGCTCACTTATCAAACACCCAAGGTGGCATTACTTTCACCAGCTGCTGGAGAGGATCAATCTAGCTTTTCTTTAAGTTTGATAACCACACACACAAGTGGTCATTTCACACTTTTTAGCTTACTGGGGTTGGGCCTAAAAACTACACCGAAATGCTTGTACCGGTGAACACATTTAAGTTCTAATTCACTTAACATAAAAACTCAGTTTTAGGCTTCTATAAAATATATTTCAACTAAATACAGAATCTAATCGATAAAATAAGCAGAAAGCAAAATCTGCAAAAATAATGCCTACAAAAAACTGAGCGAGGAAAACCATACTTAAATAAATTTAAATAGATAAAACATTACAAAATAAAGGTTTGAAGTATTGTAAAGTATATGGACATATTAATGCTTTTCATTTATTCAACTGTATTTACAGAGTTGGTCATTATACGCCCACATTCTTTGCACTTTCTTCTATCTTGCAAAGTAAAACAATAGAATACATTAAAAAAAATAAACAATAAAAATATATAAATGTGATACATCAAATCTTAAAACTGTTGATCAGTCTGAAACTGCTACAGGAGCCTGCAGTGATTTGACAATTACTAGTTAGAAACTCAGGGTCCTTTAAGTTGGTCAGCACATGTCAATGGGGTGTCATTGTCTAATGTCTAATAAACAGACATCTATACTCTTCACAGCAGCCTGTGTGGAATTGATTCTTTTTTATTAAACAGTCATCTGAAACTGAATGTGCAGACACAGTGTCTTATCTCCGCTTCATTTTTTTTTTTTAAAGAAAGTGATTCCTTAACCCCTTCTTAAAAGAAAGTAGGTATGTTAACCCAGTTTTGAGGTAAAGCTCTAGACTCATCGTAATAAGTCTAGACTCCCATGTACAGACTGAACTAACTTACGGACTCAATTCAGAAAAGTTAAGGTTGGTCTGTATATTTCAACTAAAGTTTTTGATTGTTTTTGTTTAGGTTCTTCTCCGGTAGTGAGTGCATCAGTTGGACATTACCTTTTACAGCTTCATCCACAGAATAACCCACAAAGGCAGCGAAATCGTCTGCTGTTATGGACGTGTATGCCTGGGCCAAAAGACTGTATGCCCTTTGTCGTGTGCTTTCTGTGAAGACATGACAATTAGAAAAAATGCATATGGTCCGCACAAGACTAATGTCTGTAAACAGCACACAGTGTGTGCAGCTAACAGGCCACAGCAGCAGCAAGTGACAACATTTTCCAGACAGGAAGAGTATCTAAAGCAAACTATTGATAGTGTGTGTACGGAATCAAACAGATGCTTTAGGATTCAAACTAATATGCGTTTAACTGCTCCTCCTCATTAGGTGTGACTTGCTGTTTGATTGCTGATACTGTAGTCAAATGTTTTAGGGATAATGAAAGGAACAGGTTAAAGTTAAATGGAGAGCATCACTGCCTGGGCTAAAAAAAAGTCTGTTTTATCAGCAGGGCCTGGTTTCTGTCCACTCAGTCCTGTTTATCACTTAAGACTTGACCTTCTGCTGTAACTGTGGAGATTGTTGAGTGGTGGGCTGTATCTGCTGCAGCTACTGGTGGTATCACACTAAGTTCCCAGGTTTGCAGCCCTTTGTGTTTAATAGCCTAGCAACGTGGCAATGTGTATCAACACCAAGCTTCGTGCCTGTTGCAACTGTTAGCAGCAGTAAAAATTACACGCAGGATGAGAAGAGACAGCTGTGTAGGGGAAGGCCACTCTTGCAAATCCTAAGGGCTGATGACGTTTCCTGTTCTCACAGTTTTTATTTTAGAGCAAAAAGAAACTAAAATGGAATGACTGCAGATGAGCAATTATTTTTATAGTATTTTTATAAATTTTAATAAGACTGAAAACACAGCAAAGTGAAACCTGTGTACCAGTACTTACTTACAAACAATTAATGAAAAGATTATAATTCATGCGACACAGTGATAACTATTTGTTTAAACTGAAGAGTAAAGTGTATTTTTCTTTTATTTGTTCTTGATCCATGTCTTGACTCTGACTGGCTGCAGATCAGCACGCTCTCAGCCCAATAAAGCAGGTCATCTGAAGAGGTTTTCCAAAACTCATTCCCTTTGGCAGACACGTATTCTGATCCTGCCCTATTGACCACCAAGAGATGACTTGTATAGCAACTGTAGTGGCTTGTCTCAATGTGCTCTTCTGGCATGGCAGAACTGGGTTGGAGGTGCTGAGCAAGACATCCATGAGTGGGAGGTGGGGAGTTTTATGGAGCAGAAACAGGACCTGGCCTGTCCTTCTGTGACGGTCTATTCCAGGGCTGTGCTATCATTTCTCACCCTCTCACCACTTAAAAATAGCCCCCACGTCTCCCAGCAAAGGCAAAGCAGACAGGGCATTGCAAGGGCTTTTATTTTTACATTCAGTGTATTGCCAAGTAAGTGCAGGATCAGACTGGGAAACATTTGGATTAAAGTACAGCAAAGAAACTCTATGCAACCAAAAATATAAGGACTGCCTCATAAATTGCTGTGAAAAAAACAACAACAAAAAAACCTCAAGCTTAACTTCATGCAGCTTTATTCAAGTCAGATGTGGTGACTACAAACAGGTCAACTGATCACCAGCTAAACACAAGAAACCATTTCCATAACCGACAACTGAAAACCATGTGCAATCATTTCACAGACATTTGAAGCCTAGTTTTCCCATTTACGTGGTGTAGAAGTACAAAAGTATAAAAAGTTAAGAAAAGGCCTACAACGTTGAAATTAAATATTGCACTTAAAGGACAGACTGTTGTAACCCTTCTTCTTTAAAGACCTTCAATTCCATTTCATATCAAATTCAAAGTTCTTATTACAAACTATTTCTTTTTTAAAAACATTTACTGAGCATTTCAGTTTTTATTTATTCCTCCTCCTCTTCCTCTTCTTCTGCATCCTCAAAATCATCTTCGTCACCCACTCCAAAGTCCATTTTACCAAGGACCGTTTCAACATGCTCTGTTGCCAAAGTGAAGTGGTCCATCTTCTCAAAGCCTGGCTCTGGCCTGTCTTCCCCGAGGGCTAATTTGGCAGCATCTTTGGTCTGATTTATAAGGCCCTTTGAAGCCAAAAGAAATTCAGCAGCTCCACTCTGCTCCAGTGCCCTCACAGCCGTATCTGTCAGCTCTGAGCTTGCCTGTAGTCGTTCACCGTAACGTTGAGCCAGAGCTCGCAGAGCCGCCACCTTATCATCCTGCTCTTTCCCGATCTGCTCAAGTAGGATGGTCTTTCGCTCTTCAAGGACAGCATATAACAGGTCAAAGCGTTCAGACAGGCCTTGCTTGGCACGTTGAGCATTCTCTTGTACAGCACGGCAGGCATCTTCCATCTGGTTTAGCAAAGCCTGCAGACGAGCGTTGCTTGCCACCAAGGTGTCGATGGCATTACTCAGCTCACTTTTCTGGGTCTGATAAATGCTTGCTAGAGGTGCCACTTCGCAGTCCTTATGCTGACCAAACACTTTGCACATAGAGCAGGTGGGTGTCTGGCAACTCACACAATAGATGTTGATTTTCTCATCCTCGTGTTCTAGGCACATAGGATCTTTGGATTCTTTTGGCTTCAGTGCAGGTTCTGTGGTTCCGGTTCCACTTCCCTCTTGCTGTTGCTTATAGAGATCGATGATATTTTCCACCAACAGGTTGCGCTGCAACCCATGCACACCATGGCGGTCAAGTACCACCTCAAACCGGCAGGTTGGACAACGGAAAACACCACCAGAAAAGCGGTATGGATTGCGAGAGTCATAGAGGTCACTGGCACAAGTGCGACAGAGGTTGTGTTGGCAGGGCAGGATGACTACTGGCTTCGTAAACATGTCAAGGCAGATGGGACAGCTTAGCTGCTTCTCAAGGCTATCCATGGGGCTAGGAGGGCGAACAATGGATCCTGTCCTCTGGACATCCATTATAGAGACTGTGTCGACACTTACACCAGTTGAGAAATGTAAGTGGAAAAAAAGACCTTGAAGCTTTCTTTGGAAATTGGAAAAAAATGGAGACGCCTTTCAAAGCTTATCCTCTGTGTGTGCAGCCACGAGTGAAGTGCTGATATCTATTCTGGTTAAGAGCTAGCAGCTCTGTCCTATATACCAGGCCCAGCTGGTGACACATGATCCTTCCACCAAAGAGAACACACATTCCAGGCTGGTTACAGGCCCAAAATCTTTTCACAGAAATGCCCCCCCCCTCCAAAAGGGTGCAGCATGTGTCACATGTCCCAGTGGGCACTGTGTCTCCCGTGACACTGGTGGACTGTGGTGGCCAGCACACAAACAAACAGGGTCCATGTGACCAGCTCCAAGGTGCTCATCACAGACAAGAGGCTCAGTCAAATAAGTAAACAAGTTGATGTCAACATCCTGGCAAATGTTTGTCTGTCCACATCTCTGGTCTCATGTGCCATCGCTTCTCAAACCTCATTGCACAAGTTGTTTTGGATCAGTAAAACAAAGTTTGTGCTTTGGTTTGAAATAAACGAGCTTTAGAGGCAAGTTTTGTTTGTGTAGTGTATAACTATTACAGGTCTTAGCATGTTGACATGATTAAAGCACTCTAGAGGACTGAATACATTCTTTTTTAAATACATTCTTTATACATATTTTATCTAAAAGATTTTTTTTTTAAAGCATAAAACACATTTAAAGTTCCTAATATGTATTCATACAGACAATAATAATGTATAAAATGAAGACAATTTCTTTGAAATTTCCAAATTTACATTTAATTTACAAAGATTACTCGCTTTTATAATGGATTGGATAATGCGGCTATAATAGACAACTGATAGTTTCCTCATGTTGGAAGAATCCTATTTGTCAGTGAATTATGTATAAAGGCTTTATTGGCGTTAATGGCTAAATTAAAAACCTTTTCCTTATAAAAAGCACTGAAAGTGTAGTTTTTTTTTCAAAATCCTTCCATCTATCAGTCTCTAACCAAAGGTTTCGGGACAAACTGCAAGTGAGAATCAATAGTAGTTCAGTACCAGCTGCCATAAACATGAGGGAGAAGCTATTCTTAACCATTGCATAAAGAAAAAAAAAAATCAGATAACACAAATGCTGCAACCCCTGGTGGCATGAAACCAAAATGTGACATGATTACATCAATATAAACACATTTATTATATTTAAATAAACATAACATATACAGTATGTACTGAGATCTTTAAAATATTGGAATGAAACAATTAAGAAAACCACAATTATAAAGGATTAATAACTTGCTGTTGATACTTCTTAATATATTTAAACAGATAGATCAGTCTGCTGCTGGCCCCTAGTGACAGACAGCTCACATTACAGTGTATGTCGTGTTTGCTCGGTAAAAATATTTGAAAATTCAGTAAAAGAAAATGGCAGGCACACAAGGTGTGTTTTTTAAATCATTGTATATTGTTCAAACCTAAAGGGTGATGGAAAAGATGGAACACATATTTCCTTATTACCTTGAAGTGCTTCCATGACGGAATTAATATTCTCTGACCACTGGTGAGCTGCAATGGTTGCATAGATCCCTGGAAAGTCCCTCTGCCAAATGCGTTGGCCAACAGCCCAAATAGCAGTTAATTCAGCGTTTGCCTGTTAGCAGCAAGGGAAAATCAATTCCAACCCACATATTCAGGAAAAAGCTCTGCTGTTTTTACAACTTTGACCTAAATAAGAAAACACCTAATTTTTGTTACATTTTACTAGCTCACAAACACATTCAGTCAAGGGGCTGTGCAGTTTAAAGTTGGGCTGAATGATTTTGGAAAATAATCTAATTGCAATTTTTTACCTCAATATTGCGATTGCAATAATTTTTTTCAAGAGCCTCTTGTCATGTATTTTTCAATGAACACAAGCAATAAATAAATCTGTTTCATAATAAACAATTTCAGATGTATTTGAACTTTAAATAAATATAAAATATACATTTTTATGCACAGATTACAACAATGAAGCAAACAAATCTGTGGCTTAACCTCTTCAACATATCCAACAAACTTCACGTTTCTTAAACACTCTGAACTTAACAGGACAGTACAAGACAGGAAGAGAAAAAAAAAAGAAAAAAAAAAAAAAAAAAAAAAAAAATTATATACTGTATATATGCGATTAGAATGATATCACTGCAAATGCAATTAATCGTTCAGCCCTAGTTTAAAGTGAAGGCAGTTTGACTGAAAAATTTCAGAAACCTATGATACTTTCTGGCAATTCCTTTTGGCAACCTACAGAGTTTATTAAGCCCATCTTTAAAAGACAATACAATTAATATTGTGCATAATAAGTTGTTTTCTTAGGCAAATATCGTCTTATAAGTACATTTAGAAGATTTTAGGCAAAACGTGTAAAAACTAGAGGGTCTTCAGGTCTAATAACTAAATGTAGCAAAGTATGAAAAGCAATGAGGTTGTGCTTACTGTATGTGTGATGCAGTCAACAGGGCAAGTAAAATATTTGCAACACAAACAACCAGCAAGGAATTTTAATGAATAGACTAAAAGATTTATTTTGTGTGGAACCATGTGACCCAGTAACAACTTATTCAAATACTTGTTTTAGAATATTTGTACTGTAATACTTACAGATTTTATAGCTTGCGGAATCCTCTTCCATAGATATCTTGCATTGTTCCTGTTAAACCAACATCAAAACTGTAAGTATATTTGGTGATGGAAGATATAACAGACCACACTTTAGTCAAACAGGAAAGTTTGTACTTTACAAGTTTACTCAGACCTTTACAAGTTTACTGGTAGCAATCTAGCATCATCTCACAAAATGGTTTGAATGCTTTTATAAATGTGACTAATAGACAGCTATCAATGAAAGAATCAAGAAGTTTTCGCAAAACCTGAGATTCCTCTGTAAGCTTCTCAAAGCCAAAAAATATAATACACTTGGGAATAAGGCGCCCTATCCAGCTTTATGATAGGAAAACATGGAACATCAACAAAAACAATATGAAGATAATAAAAGCAACATATATGAAAGTAGGGGTGTGTATTGCCTGGCATCTGACAATACGATTCGTATCCTGATACATAGGTCACGATACGATATGATATATCCCGATATTAAAGTAAATAAGGTGATTATTGCAATTTTATTTATTTTTTATGTATGACTTAAGAAACAACTAATCTGTAAATTTGTACACCTTCATGAGAACATTATGTATGAAATATATTTTATTGGCTTTAACATGCCATGTGCCAACAACTTAAAATAAAAAGTAACATACAATCTGCCTGTGGCTTTTAAACCAACTTTCACTTTAGTGCAACATAACTTTAGTGCAATTGAACTGAGATATATGCCTACAATAACAAATAAATGCAGAAAGTTAGTACTTTTTTTTAATTTTTTTGAAAAAACACAAGCTGGTCAACATGCCTAGGTTTCAGCGCACTTCTTTGTGCAGTTACAATGTCTCCTGCTATGGAAATGACATTCCTGGTTAAATGTAAAAAAAATAAATTAATAATTAAATTCAAAAATCGATATGGATGCAATTAGAATCGATCTGTTAATCGTGTGACATAATATCGCGATATATCGGCGAAACAATTTTTTCCAACACCCCTATATGAAAGTAATCCATATGATAAACGGAGTAACTAGAATGGGCAAAATCCACAATGTAGACTTATGTAAAAGGTTTAACGTTATACCAATCGCTATTAAGATTAAGAACAGCCAAATCAGATGGTTTGAACATGTACGAAGGAGACTACCAGAGCATCCCATCTCCATGTCCTACAACTACACGGTGGAAAGTATTAGACCAACTGGGAGAGAGAAAAAGATGGTTCAAGTATCAATCAATCTCAATCAATCTTTTATTTGTATAGCACCAAATCATAACCAATGGTATCTCAAGACACTTTACAGTAGAGCAGTCTTAAGGACGGACTCTTCATTTTATGGCTACACACATATGCATATATACGTACAGTATATGCACATACGTATATGCACATACATATGTATCCCACACCCAACATGAATTCATTAATTGGAGATCTTTCTGGGGAAAACCGAACCTGATAGGAAGAGATGGAATCCATCCTACTTTGGAGGGAGCATCTCTACTATCAGAAAACATGGCACAGTCACTGTTATGACATCTCATGAATGAGACCATGTTACAGAGGGGGAGTCCTCCACGCCCCTCTGCGCTTGCCTTAGGACAGTTTCCCTCCCATTGCTATTATGATAGCTGTGTTCATCGTCATGACAACTGTTGTGATGGTGATGAATATTATTTTATGGAGACGGTGTCTGTCCCCCGACCCTAATTTCACAATGATTTTAACATAAAATCAAATAAAAGAGCTATCAATTATAAAAATCTGAAAAAAATTTAAATCTCAAATCTAGAAACACCAAAACATAAAACCATTAGATGTGCTCTATTAAATATTAGATCACTGAGATCCAAATCTCTACTAGTAAATGACCTTATCTCAGAAAATAACTTTGATTTATTCTGTTTAACTGAAACATGGCTGTATCAAGATGAACATGTTAGTTTAAATGAAGCCACTCCTCCCAGTCATTTAAATACTCATATGCCACGAGACATAGGCCGTGGAGGTGGTGTAGCAGCTATTTATCATTCCTCTCTCCTAATCTATCCTAAACCAAAGGCCAGTTACACTTCCTTTGAAAGCCTGGTTCTAAATTTATCTCATACCAAATCAAAAACCTGCCAGCCAGTCTTATTTGCGATAATTTACCGTCCTCCAGGCCCTTATTCTGAATTTCTATCAGAATTCTCTTAGTCCTCAGTTCTGATAAAATACTGATAGTAGGAGATTTTAATATCCATGTTGACAAAGATAGTGATAGCCTGAGCTCAGCCTTTATGTCCCTAATAGACTCAGTTGGCTTTTTTCAAACTATTAATGAAGCTACTCATTGTTTAAATCATACTCTTGATCTTGTTCTAACATATGGCCTTGATATTAATGAACTAAAAGTCTACCCTGAAAATCCTCTGCTATCAGAGCACTTTTTAATATCTTTTAACATTATCCTAGAGGATCTCGCACTGTGCAATAAAATAGTTAGGAGTAGAAATCTGTCCAATAGTGCTGTGGCTAAATTTAAAGAGGCCATTCCTGCTGCCTTAAACTCAGTGCACCATCCAATAAATAACTATGATATTAATTATAACCCCTCTCAACTGGATCTGCTTGTCGATAGCTCTGCTAGTCTACTAAAATCCACCTTGGACTCAATTGCCCCATTGAGGGAAAAAACTATTAAACGTCAGAGGAAAGCTCCGTGGTTTAGCTCTGAAACTCGCACACTCAAACAAACAACCCGTAAATTAGAGAGAATGTGGCGCTCCAATAAAACAGAGGAGTCACAAATACTCTGGCAAGAAAGCCATAGTAAATACATGACAGCCTTACGACATAGTCGATCTACATACTATTCCTCACTAATTGAAGAAAATAAAAATAATCCGAGGTACCTTTTCAGCACTGTAGCCAGGCTAACACAAAGTCAGAGCTCTATTGAACCCATGATTCCTCTAGCCCTCAGCTGTGAGGACTTTATGACATTTTTTAACGATAAAATTCACAAGATTAGAGATAAAATTAGCCACTCCCTGCCTTCACCTGGGCCTGCTGTACCATTAAATGTAAATAGGCCAAACCTAAACTGTTTCACACATATAGGACTTCAGGAACTTAACTCTGATATTTCATCCTCCAAACCATCGACCTGCCTTTCAGATCCAATCCCAACTAAGCTGTTTAAAGAAGTTGTTCCCCTGATCTGCCCATCTTTGTTGGAGACAAATATATCCCTATCAATAGGCTACGTGCCACAGTCCTTTAAAGTAGCTGTAATCAAACCCCTTCTCAAAAAACCTACTCTTGATTCCAGCACTTTAGCAAACTACAGGCCTATATCTAATCTTCCTTTTATTTCAAAGATTCTTGAGAAAGTTGTGGCGGCTCAGCTCTGTGACTTCCTTCAAAACAACAACCTGTTCGAGGACTTCCAGTCAGGTTTTAGAGCTCAACACAGCACAGAGACTGCTTTAGTTAAAGAAACTAATGATCAACTCTGGGCTTCAGATGAAGGACGACTCTCAGTGCTGGTTTTATTAGATCTTAGTGCAGCTTTTGACACTATAGATCACTATATTCTACTAGAGAGATTAGAGGAATTACTTGGAATCACAGGGACTGCCCTAAACTGGTTGAAGTCCTACCTATCTGATAGGTACCAGTTTGTACACGTGAATAATAAGTCTTCTGTGTACACTAAAGTAAGCTACGGGGTTCCTCGGGGCTCTGTGCTAGGTCCAATCCTCTTCTGTATCTATATGATCCCCCTTGGTAATGTTATGAGAAAATACTCTGTTAACTTTCACTGCTATGCTGATGATACCCAACTGTATGTATCAATGAAGCCAGGTGAAACAAATCAGCGATCTAAACTTGAGGCCTGTCTAAAGGACATTAGGGCCTGGATGGACCAAAATTTTCTTCTTCTTAACTCAGACAAGACTGAGGTCATTGTACTGGGCCCACGACACCTTAGAGAAACATATGCTAGCCTAACTGCCCTAGATGGCATTACTCTGGCACGGAGCACAACTGTTAGAAACCTTGGGGTTTTATTTGATCAGGATTTATCCTTCAACTCTCACATAAAACAAACTTCAAGAACTGCCTTCTTTCATCTCCGTAACATTGCTAAAATCAGACCTATCCTGTCTCAGGGCGACGCCAAAAAGCTAGTGCATGCTTTTGTTACCTCTCGACTGGATTATTGTAATTCTCTTTTAGCAGGCTGCCCGAGCAAGTCACTTAAGACACTTCAGCTGGTTCAAAATGCTGCAGCACGTGTACTGACTAAAACTAGGAGAAGAGATCACATTACTCCTGTATTAGCCTCTCTGCATTGGCTTCCCATAAAATATAGAATAGAATTCAAGATTCTTCTTCTCACTTATAAAGCCCTAAATGGACAGGCACCAGTCTATCTCAAGGAGCTTGTAGTGCCAAACAATCCCCCCAGAACACTACGCTCTCAAAATGCTGGACTACTCGTTGTTCCATTTGTCTCTAAAAGTAGTATAGGAGGAAGAGCTTTCAGTTATCAGGCCCCACTTCTCTGGAACCATCTACCAACCACGGTTCGGGGGGCAGACACCCTCTCTACCTTTAAGGTTAGGCTCAAAACATTCCTCTTTGGTAAAGCTTTTAGTTAGGAACCAGCTCATAGCTCACAGTCAAGATGCAATAGGCATAGACTGCCGGTGGGGGGGTCTGGCATGCTCGGTTGGAGAGAGGTTGGAGAGGGCGTTAAGAGAGAGGTCATTTAGGTTAGAGAAGGACCGGAGAGGGTCCCATTCCTCTCTCAAACACTCCCTCTATGTCTGCTTCTTCCCTTGTGTGTTTGCTCCTGTACTCCTTCTGGCTTTTGTCTTGCAGGTCCGTGGGATCCTTAGTGTGGAGTTACAGAGTCTCAACAACTCTGTCTCCACCCATTCTAGTACTTTGGAAACAAAGTACTAGAATGAGCACTTAATAGGGATGGGCGATATCGACTAAAAAAATTATCATGATAATTTCTGGTATTATCACGATAACGATAAAAATCATGATAAATAAAAGCTATAAATAAATACATTTACAACTTAGTGTAAACAGGTTCCTTACAAACACAAATAAATCTGAATACATCCTACTAGACACATTAAAAAAGGCTACAATAGCTGCTGACTCAGAGTTCATGAGCTGATATTTTATGGAATATAATGTATTTATTTCTTTCCTCACTTGAAATGAAATTATTTTCTGAAAAAAAAAAAAAAGCACATGAAAAGCACAAATAACTCCATTAGTGTTTTCACTGCTGATGAATCTTGTTTCATTTATCTTATGAGTTACATAAACTTTTGGTTGATAAATAACTCTGATTTCCTATAATTAAACCAGATCAAGCTGATGATTTAATAATTCAGTATATATTGGTGTAATAATCTCAATAGTTACATTAGTCTCATGGGACCAGCTTTGTCTGTGAACATGTTAAATATAATTAAAAAATATTGCGTTTCACAAGTTGGGACAGATGAATAGTGACATTCATATTATACTAACATTTATTTCACACAACGTGTGACATGTTAGCTTTTATCCTTCTATACAAGTGTTAAATCTGACCATAAACAAATCGATGGCTCTCTGTGGCTTTATGACAGTAAGACGTGTTCTTTTAACTTGGTCAATTTCTTATATGGAGTGGTTAACATTAGCTCTTAGCCAAGTCTGCGTGTCAGTGGGTTAGTTTAACATAGTTAGCTTTAGTTGAGTTTCCAGTTCATAATCGTTGCTACAGGTTCATCTCTGTCCCCGTGTTTGTGGAACTTTGGGTGGATCTGATGGAGGAACTTGAATCGGTTCCCTTTGTTGGATGGTTGTCTGGTCAGAGGGGAAAGGAAACATGGCGAATGGTGACAGTCAGCAGAATGACATAAAAATGAAGGAGTTTGTAGAACTTGTGCATGATGCAGCGGGTACAAGTCAGAGGTGTGGAAACATTGTTGTAAATGCTTCCTTTACAGTTTTTTGACCAGACTGGATTGTTTGTTTGACACAATCCTTAAACTTTTATGGATGCCGAGTTGTTAAGTGGCGGACGAGTAGCGCACGGTACACTAGCAATGTTAGCATATTGTCCACCTTTTCTCCTGGTTTCTTGATGTGGTGAACAGCAAATGAATCTGTGATAGTAGGCAGTATTAAGTTTATGTTATAAATATTTTTAGCATTGCTGCAAACTGTGTGACTTCCTGTAAAACTGTGAGCTTTCCCACAATATCACAATAATTATTGTACCGTGAGGTTACTACTGTGATTATACCCAACTGTGGGATTTAGATATCGTTACATCACTAACTAACAAGCGTTACTGACTGACAGGCAACAGCCTATCTGGAGTTTGATAATAAGGTAAGAAGACTCAATACTTCATAAGTTTACTTTGACCAATCTAGATATAAAAAAAAAAAAAAAAAAAAAAAAAGCGATATACGATATAAATCTTGATCATTTTGTTTCAAATAAAGAATAAAGTCTGATCAGAAAAACAATTCATGGTACAATTCAAATGCCACACAGGCACATTTACTAGCAAACAGCTGCACAATGTGTCACTTAGGTATTTTTCTCCTCTAACGGACAGCACGTGCGAGTGAGTTTCGTAGTGTGATTGTTTAGGTGAAGGTGTGGCTTGGGATGCACTCAGTAATCCATCAAGCTGTGCTTTTTATACTGTTCTGAGAAGTAGAGACAGCAGCAAATCCTAAAACATATACACACACACATATATATAATTTTTTATATCCTCAAAATAGAAAACTCAATATATCTTGTATCTCAATATATCACCCAGTTCTAGTCTGTATCATATATACTGTAGATTAAATATATTGTACTTATGTCTAATTATAACTTCTGCAGTTAATTTTATTATGTTATTATATAAAAAAAAGAAACTAGTGCTCTGGCTGGCTGTTGATGAGTACATGGTGAACAGTTTACACTACAACATCTTAGCTGCAAATCTTGCATATTGTTGTCAACTGCTGTGATCGATTTGAGAAGAGCCCTATTTATGACATGTAAAAAAGCTGATTGCTATGTGTAGTTACTCTCGAGTAAGACTGCCACAATGTTGTGGCGATATCATGCAGCCATGTTATTTTTTGTCTATATTTCAAAGGTTATACTAATTGAGACTTACCTGACACCAAATGCTTAAATGTCAGAAAGATACAATATTAGACTGATGCCAACATAACATTTGACATTTACATCACAAGTCAGTGGTCCAAATACTAAGCCTAATATATAGTGTATATAGCATTAATTCATCAGCACTGACCCTGGTGGCTGTGGGTGGCCACACAGAGAACTTACATGTCGTTGTTTAGTAAATAGAGAGCCAGCAGCTGAGCATAGACTTGAGGAGTTGCAATGCCACCAGGAGCCTGGGAGACAGAAATGCAGAATAAAGAGCTATAAATGACACCTGAAGACATCTTTAATTGCTTTGGAAACAACAGCTTTGATTTGTTATGACAGAAGCTGTAACTGATGCCAATGCCATCCGTCTACTTAAACATATAGAATTAATGAGCAAAACACTATTAAATAATAAATATTTCAATAAACATTTGTATTGGTCTGCCACATTTCTGAAAAAGAAATTCAAATAAATTATATGTAACTAGTCGGAAAGCAGTTTTTTAAAGAACCAACAGAAGCTAACAGGCATCTATTAACGACATTAAATCATTTAAAAAAAACGAAAAAAAAAAAACTTTAAAATAATAATATTAATGCTGTATTCTCTCTATTTGCATCGGCCTGTGTGTTAACCAGGTAGTTTGACGACCAGTAAAGTTATACAGCAGCATCTTCAAACATACTATGATGCTAGCACATACCTCCAATGCTAACCGACTGTCAGCATCATAAGTCGAGTTCTTCAGGAGAAAGCAATAGAAAACGTAGACTATGTACGTGAGAAATAAAAACATTATATTAAACTCTTACCTCGAGTTCTTGAGCTTCACATTGTTCTAATAATCGATCGAAGTTTTCCTCCATTATTACAGCAGCAGGCATGTTGAGTGTCACTGTCAGTGCCCAATACTTTCACGAGCCTGTTTTTTTTCACATCCTTGTAACTCATGCGCGTAGAACACGTCACTTCCTATACTCGCAATTCTGACGTCAGAGCTGCTGGGAACGTGATATTTGAATGTAAACCGACCATACGACGTTTGTTAAATATGTTGATAGTACATATTTAAATATGTGACAGTTTTGTTGTGTTTTTAATTGTTAATAAAAATAAATACAATTTAAAAAATAATAATTTAAAAAACGGATAAAAAACCAAACATAAAAAAACCAAAAGAAATTCGAATTCACTAAAAACATAAATTTCTAATTACTCTTAATTAGCATGATTTCAACTTTTTAAATAGTACACGAACTGCCGTAAAATAGGTCGACCGGATGAAGACGCGTTTCGCGCATGCGTTGAAAGGATCTGAAACTATCAGGCCTGTGAAAGGATTGGACACTGACAGTCACAGCCTAGTAGCATAATACGTGGACGCCTCATCGACTGACGCTGCCTATTGGAGCTGACGATCCGCGCGGCCGCCATCTTGGACAGGTCTCTAATGCGCCTGCATTTATTTGTACTGAGGTAGGTGTAGTATCCCCAATTACAATCATCATCATGACTCCCCGAATATTTACCCGATTTTTACACGGTTTAGTTTGTTACAAACGGCAGAGATTTAGTTATGACACAGGACGCTCTCAACATTGAAAAATACGTCCTTTCATGCTAAAATACTTAATGTTGTGCTCTAACATAAACATGTGGTAGGCTATGCCATGTTGGTAAATTATAAATGAATTAATTTGATATTGCATTAAAGAAACAAGTTTGATTGTTCATTTGAACACACACGCACGCACGCCCGTGCACACACACACACACACACACACACACATGTATTATACACACAAAATGTATTATAGATTTAATATTTTTTATTAATAATATACTTCTATATTATATAAATATGATATACAATTATATCATGTAAAAATACATTATACAATACAAAACAAAATTTAACAGAATAAAGTTCCGCTGACTTTTTGACCCATATGAGTTATTTTAAATGATTCCTCAGGCCAATATACAGCGCTCGACAGTATCAATGCTCCAAGCGAGACTTTCCTCTTGAAATACCACCAATGTAAGTTTGGAGAGTCTTTGGCCAGGTCATGTGACCTGGAGAAAAAATCCTTTACGGCAGTCACGTGACCACAGGCTCGGATATACTCATTGGGCTAAGGCGTTTGCTAGTATTTTTTTGCCTGTTCGACTCCTGGTCATGGCCGAGGCAAGCAACAAGTTTAAACCTGCATCTGAGGAGGCTAAAAAGACGCTGCCCAGACCCGGCCCCCTCCGCCGACCCGCCTTCCACCCGACGCTGAACACCCACCCACGCATGCCGGGTTGCCTGTCCCCCCTGTCAAAGGTCAACACTACAAGTAGTGCAATCTATTTAAGACAGCAATGCACGTTTTGTTATTGCAATTAAATAATTTAATTTATTTTATTGCATAATTGTGACCATCACCAGCCCTCCCTAACGGCAGGCATACACTGTGGGATTTTTGGCCCATTTTGAGCCTATTTTCGACTTGTGCGTCTATTTTTGGGATCGTGCGAGTCTCTGCTAGATCATGTGTCGCGCATCGTGTAGTAAACATCGGGTCACGAGAAGAGATTAACACCTCACGACCAGCTCCAGATCGGTAAAAGTATAGTCGTAAGGAAATCAAACATGTTTGAAATCCAGGGAGAAACAGGAGAAAGTGAAAGTGAGATGTGAAGTTGTAGTTGTGTATATTGTGCTTATTGTGTTGTGTAATCAAGCCAGTCCGGTGACAAGTGTGAAACTTAGGTATAATGGTGGTGGCTGTGGACACGCTACTGCAAACCCAAGGACTGCCCCCTCCCCACACACACACCCGAGAAAGCCCCAAGGAGCCGAGGACCCAGTGCACCCTACCACCGACCCCAACCCCCAACCCCAAGGCCCACCGCTAACATCCCCCCCCCCCCCCCCCCCCGCGAGGGGAGGGCCCAGAGAGCCCCCGAGACCCTAGCAAAGGAGCCATGGCCCACGCCCAGCAGACAGCCAGGCAGCCGGCGGGCGCCAGAGCCAGCAGGGACTGGACCCCAGGCCAGAAGGACCCAGAATAGAAGCAGCACTGGGAGCAGCCCAACCAGGGATGACGACCACATCCCCAGCCGCCTAGGGCACCAACGTGACACTGCAAGTTGCCTCGCCGGCCCCCAGGTGCACCGACTGAGCCCCCCAGAGCACCCCTGATCACCTTTTATTGATGCCTTATAAGTTATTGCTAAAGTCAGCCCCCTCCCCCCAAGGGCACAGTCAGATCATCACCCCGGCATGCGGCGCGTGCAGCCACGAGGCGCCACTACTTAGTAGCACAGACGGTGGCCCCCTCCACCCCAAGCCCCAGCCCCCAAAGGGTTGGGTATAGGTGTGTGGTGCACCAAGTGAGTGAGCCAGACCAGCTGGGAGTTTGCTATATATATATTCAATTTAAACACAAATTATGTATTTTGTTCATTCTGTTCATACCTTTGTCTTGTAATAAAACATAGTCTAACAGTAAATCCAAATAAATGTAACAAAGATAAAGATAGTGTTGCACTGTTGTGTTGGGAGTGTACTGTGAAGTGCAGCTCTTACACCTGCCATGACTGCACACTCGATCTCCGCTGCCAGGAGAGAACCAGCCATACATATCACCCAGGCAAGCATTGGTGAAGAGGTGGGTGGGAGCGGCTGTGTGTGTCTCTGCTTGTGTATTGGTTGAGGTTACAAGGGGCGGGGTCAATTAGCATATGTGCGAAACATTTAAGTTCAACATTTAGATTTAGATTTAACATTTAGATTTAGATTTAACATTTAGATTTAGATTTAATATTTTGATTTAGATTTAGATTTAAACATTTAGATTTAGATTTAACATTTAACATTTAAATATAAGAGTAAGCATTTAGATATGATATATAACATTTAGATATAAATTTAAACATTTAACATATAATTTTTACATTTAGACTTAAACATTTAGATTTAGATTTATTATTTAGATTTAGATTTAACATTTATTATGTCCTCGGATGCCGTGATGCATAATACCTTGTGAATCTTCACACCCATACAGGTAGTTGGTATTAGAGTACTTCAGCATGAATCATGGTCTGCTGTACCTCGTAAAGCACAGGATTTTTTTTTTTATCATGTTATGAGCTATGTTGGAGATAATCTTTTGTTTAAAAAAATAAAAAATAAATCAGGGGGTATAGCCTTAATTGAAGCCTAACAAGGTAACCAAGACATGAGAAACAAATTAGATGACTGATAATTGTTTCAGTGTATTTTACAGCTGATTTAAGACATGGTTAAGACATTTAGTAATTTAGAGTGTAATTGTTATTGACTTTCAGGGGGAAAGAAATAATCGTAACTTAATTATAATTAAGCAAATGCTGGTCAGCATAATCATAATTGAATTGTAATTGAACATGGATAATTGAAGATGTAATTGTAACTGAAAAATGTAACTGAACCCTATTCGCCACCTTCCCCACCATTATAAGTATATGCTGCACACCCCACAACGTGTGTGAAATGCACAGCGAGGCCTATGAAGAATCTGGTGGAGCAGTTCCTCATATTGAGAGATGGGCTGAAGCAGGAATTGTCACAGCATAGGGGGATCACGTGGCGCGCGAGCAAGCGCGGACAATTTTAAAATGTATTACTCTCTGAGGGCCAAATTTAGTAAAGTAAAGTTAAAGTTGTTTTTATTTATTTATTTATGTATTTTGTAATCTTTGTCTCAGCTTTACTTTAAAGCTAAAAGTTATTTGTTGAATTCGTGAAGGTGATGATGAATTACTCATGCTTGGTGTATATATATATATATATATATATATATATATATATATATATATATATATATATATATATATATATATATACTGTATATACAGTATATATATAGATATAGGTCTTCCACTAATGAATACTCACACACACTGTATAGATAAGAAATAATATTTTATTCAAAAGACTGATTCCAAGACACATTTAATTGGCCTGAAAAAAGAAGACCTGGGCCAAGAGAACCCAAACCTGTCCGACCAGAATGAAGACGATGTCTCTTTAAGCCCGAACACGTTTCAATCAGATGGTATTCACGTGTGTGCGCACACATATAATATGATCCATTGTGAGTTAGAAACATGACAAGCGATACACACTACGTCTGGTTGAAGTACACTGTTTTCTTTTTTTTAAATTTATTTATTTATTATTATTATTTATAAAAAAATTAATAAATTAAAAAAAAAAGAAAGAAGAAGTACACTGTTTATATTGGACGGTAAATACAGTTAGCAAGCGGAGGAAGTACACAGGGCAGGCAGCATCGGGGCCATTGCTTCGTAGGGGAGCAAAATTACAACGTTGGGGGTCCTTATGCTAAACAGAAGCTGGCGAGAACCCTGGCTGAAGGATGGGCCTCATCAGATATGCAGCCAACCAAAGTCAGAGAAGCATTGACTCAACTTTTCAATAGCCAATATTGAACCAAAATTTACCGTGTGTGTGTGTGTGTGTGTGTGTGTGTGTGTGTGTGTGTGTGTGTGTGTGTGTGTGTATGTCTTCCTATGCCTAATGCAGCTGTGGCAACATTTATCTGTGAAATACAATGTTCAATACTGTTACCCCTGTCCAGGGTGTACCCAAGCCCAGCGCCCAATGAGAGCCGGAGATTGGCACCGGCAGACCCCCGCGACCCTGAACAGGAATAAGTGGGTCTGAAAATGAATGAATGAATGAATGAAAGTGTGGCTATAGAAGTTCAACTTTTATCCACATGTTTTAACACTGCAGAACAACTGCTAAAAAATACAAAACTATTTTCAGTGTATTAGCAGAAAATATCATACCGCTATAAAGTACTTGAAAACAAAAATGTTAGCAATTACTCCAAACCTCTGCATCATTCAATAAACATTTTAGAACAGTTCATAACTTCTTAAAGCTGGTTTAGATTTTGTCTTCAACTTGAGGCTGGTAGGTATGTGGCGCTGTTTGTAAAGTTTTGCATTCTGAAAAAACTGCAATATTTTGCAACATTTAGCGGCACCATTTGTAAAAGATGTGCATGCTAAAATAAACAGCCACTTTCTGCAACATTTTGCAACAAACCACGTTTAAAAAACGTATATGAATGTTTTAATGTTACTTTTAATCTAAATCTAAATGTTAAACCTAAATCTACAAATTGCACTTCTTGTAATATTGACCTTTGACAGCATGTGCAGACAAAGTAGAAAAAGAAAAAAAAAAATCCTCCCCGAAATACAGACTGAAAAAATATGGCCTCACCACAGATGCTCCCAGGAAAGAATTTCTGACAGGTACAGTTGCAATACACAGCAATTTTGTGTGTGATGTTTTGTGTGCAGTGACATATTTGCTGTATTTTGGTATTCAGAAATTGTTGCTGGGACTGAAAATAAACTTTTCACCGGTGAAGCTGACAACAAGGGAAAAAAATCCCACATTCTGTCTCAACAGCCTGGACAACAATTACTTCAAGTATATATTTTTATCCTCGTGCATTATATAACATTCATTGAGTATTATTTGCTTGAAATGTTTTTTTTTTAATTATTGTCTTGATATTTAGGACTGCAAGAGAAGTTATGGCATTGCGCAAGGTGGACCTCTCCCCAACTCTTTGCATGACTGGTGCAGATACCTCTGCTCTGGTAACTCTGACCCTATACAGGTGTCGACTTGTGATTTCACAGATTTTGTTTTGTCAGAGCTTACAATGAAGGTATTATTGGAGAGTATTGTTTTACTCTGAAACATACTTGCACTCATTTAAAATTTTTGGGGATGATCACAGTTGCTGTTATTATTTTCAGCCACTTTTGTGCTTTAAATTTACGAGTGATAAGATAAAATTAAATGATAATCTATATATAAATAAGTTATTTGGAAGAGAGGAGTTATGTATTTTTATTAATATTGACACAATGTACCAATTCAGCTTCATGCTTGCAGATAAACAAAGCATGATGACAATATAAGTAATCTTATGGATGTTGTTTTAAGCTGTGGATACACCGGACAAGTGTCTGTTGATTAAAAAACAAAATAGATAATAAGGTATTTTCCATTTTATCTACATTGTCAGGGCTAAGGAAATTTCAATTTTGAGTGCAACAATACCAGATTTATACAAAAATATGTAGTCCTTCAGCTAAGGCTTCCAGAAAATGTGTTTCAGGGATTTTGTACTGCACTCAACTGTACTGCATCTGTTATGTTTTGTTTGTGTGTAGCCCTTGTGGTCCTCTTTTTCTTTTTCTGAGAGTCTTTGTGTATTGTGTTTTTGAGTCTGGCCTCTTGTGTTAACTCTTGTCTTTGTGTTCCTGGGAGGTATTTCATCAAAGTGTTCTCAGTAGAGCCAGGCTAATGGTTTAAACCTGGTTCAGCTAAGCCGTCCGTGACCATGCTGGCTTTTACCATTTCATCAAACTCTTCTCAGCTTGAAGCTCTCCAACTGAGCCGAGCCAGCTGACAGTGTTTAGCTTAACTGAACTTCCTCACAAGACCCACGAGCTCAACCACAGATTTAATGATTAGAGAGTGGCGGCGCATGCGCTGCAGCTTTGACGATGAATGAGAAGCCAATAGGAACCAATGCTGAGACTAACATGGCGTGATGTCATCTGTTACTGAGCAGTGAAAATAAATAACGGACATGTTAACAAAAAAAAAAAAAAAAGAAAGAACGACTGTGGTTTGAACATTTAAAAGTAGTAAAGTTTTAAAGAAGGTGTTATTTAGTCAATTTGTCATAGCAAACAATGCATTGTGTGCATTTGATACATTTTTTAACACCTGTCAGCATTTAATAAAAGAGATGATGTAACTCACAATTAAATAATGTGTAATTTATGAGATTTGTGAGTTTTTGATGAATAGTTTGTTGAATTCAGCACTAAATGAACAGCGGGAGCAGCAGCGGTGCTGTTGGATGTCACATCCAACACAGACGCTGCAGATACAGGTGAGCTGTGCACGGGAGGTGCATGCACTGTGTGCACATCCCAAAAAGCGATGTTCCTGTCCCTGCAGTCCCTCCCTCTCTGTATATCCACAGCTTTCTCATTATTAATCTCTGTTCAATGATAGGACACATTTATACCGTGCGGTAAAAACGGAGTATTCTTATATACTATTACTGATGGTTTAAACACATGGAGACTGTCGTATATCATTAAAAATATGGTACACATTAAACATGTATTAAAACAATTATTCTATCGTCAGTTGTATGGATTTAAAATCTAATTCTAACATTTACCATGATAGTCTGTATAATTTCCTTTTAAAATACTGTATTAAAGCAGTAATTAAAAAAAGAAAAAGTATGACAGAAGTTTTTTTAGCTACTTTCTCCTTTTGTAGATCATTATCAAGTGTTTTATAACATCACCAAATGACTTCTTTCAAAATGATGACGTTTCATTAGAGTGCGTCTGCAGCTTAAGCCAAGCCTGCTGCTTATACCTGGTCGGAAGCAGGTTTGACCCACGGACAGTGTTACGATGGGTTTGATGAAATTCCCCCGCAGGTGTGGCCCGTTCCCAATCAGGCCTACTGCACTATTTAGCTGACTGCTCGGACACAGAATGGCTGCTAGCTTAATCTTAGACACATTGATCTCAAATGCTGGTTCATTGGCAATGTCAAAATCTGACCCTTCCTGCTCTCTGGTTTCTTTGTGCCTCTTGTGCCTTTTTTCGATTTAAAATGGACTGTATTATCAACGTTATCCCTGCCTGCTGCCTCTATCTGTCTCTGCGTTTGTGTTCTGCACCAACACAACTTTGTACTTTATTGTTTTGTTTTAAGGTGGATACAGCTATGGTTAATTGCCAGCCAGAAACAAGTGAGAAGGGCTCTCTGAAATACAACTGAGAAATGAAGATTATGAACTTCCTGCAGGACTTCCTACAAGAAGCTGAGGATGTTTTGTGAAATTCCTACAAACAGTTGATCTTTTATTAAAGAACAAGATCAACACAATGACAGCAATGGCCAGATTGAGAAAAACAGTTCCAAAGCACCTCACTGTTGGAAAAAATCATTTAGTGGATAACAGTGCAAGCACATTAGCCTGTTCTGAGAAGGAAGACTTCATCATATATGTGAAATCCAAGCATGATTGTGAGGAAAATCACACAATATGTTTTCCTACTGTTGCATGTGCACAATACCAGTAGCTCACTTGACCACCAAAAGCATGGAAACTGCTATAATAACCCATGGACAGTCGTTTCAGAGAGTGTGAGCTATTTGCTCATGATGGAAGAACTTTGCTACGACTTTTTTCAAACTTGCCACATTCTTCTGAGATTGTTTTTTTGGCTTTCTTTTTTAAGCAACTAACCATAAATGCTCAAACTCGTTATGCCAATAATGCCAATATCTCATGTTTTTATTTATTTATTTATTTCTAATTATTAACAGTTATTTGAACTTCTTTCAATTGGTTTGCATTTATTAAATCAGTAAATTATTAACAATTGTAAAAAAAAGTTTTTGCGGGGTGTCAACATGAGTCACAGTCACAAACTAAAATCACACATTCATATTTTGCACGTTGTCTGTCATTTTTATGACAATTATTGTAACTTACGCAGCTTGTTAATGCAATGAACCATTGATATATATCATTTTCTACCAAATGATTCAGATGGTGCCAGAGGATTGATCAGGGACTTCACTGCTTCCATAGCAGATGGAGACAGAGGACACTCTTAGGCCCGGTCCCAATACTCACACAGCACCATACGCTCCTCGACTAAGTGTGTACTTGCTCAAAGTGCGTGAAGGGTTCGAGTGCGCAGGTCACAAGTCTGAAAAATTGTAGAATTGGGACAAGGCGGTTTATGTCATCGACTTGCACCGCTGCGTCATATCTGCAACATTCTGCCCAGGTTTTTGCTCCACTACTTTACAAGCACATCTTTCTGAACATGATTACATTGAGTTTTATGATTAGAACTTATTTGTCATGCAGTTCGAGTGTGATATTTTAATACTGTGACAACTCTTAGATCAATTTCAAGAGTAAAATATAGATTAAATAGGGATGCATATTCTGTACAGTTTCTTTATTGGTTTAAATGGTGATCATACTGAACAATTATTGATAAAGAAGTGGTTCACAGTTTATCTCATTGTACGAATAATAGTTTCTACAGGTAGCAGTAAGTCAGATTAAAGGTTTTAATGCCCAATTGTGTATTTTTAATGCCACAAATAAAGATACATTTGCATATTTCATTTAAGATTTGTAGACATTCCATCAAGCAGAGGAATGAGCAAAATTTCAACATTCAAAAGAAAATTGTACACAACACGAAACTTTGGAGCGAAAAAAAAATTCCAGCCAAAAACAGCAGCTAAAACTTCATAAAAAGATACAATCCAGGCACTCATCATTTGCAAAAATAGAAAAAGCCTTTATTATAAGGTCAGAAATATTTAAAAGTACACCAAATAAAATTGAAGCAAAACAGAAGTAATTAAAATTAGTTGATCCACACACGTTAAAAGAAATTTATATTGGTTATTAGAAATTTATTTGAGGTAGCTACATAATTTTAATTTTAAATGTAGAGTGGGTAACTTACTGGTATCTGATAAGTTATGTTTTTATAGTTTAGTTTTTATACCACCTAAGTTTATTGTACAAGTGTAAAGTTTAAATTGGATGTTATATGAATGATTGCACAAAAAAGTTATGAAATTGTTTGCAGAATTTGCATAAATCACCGTAATGCTTCATCAAATATTTATGCTTCTTTCCAAGTCACATAGCAAACCTTGATTGTATTTACACATATACAGCAAAAGAAAAGTTTAAATATTTCAATAATTACACTTAAGAGCAAATTTTTCTGGTACAGGACCCGCAGATGGATAAACAAAACCCACATGATATCAGTGACCTCGGTGCAAAATTTCTATACCGCAAAGAATTATGGGTAATATGCTTTGCCGAAGTCCGCTTGGATACAGGCTTCGGCGAAATGTGGATCAGGGTTGCATAGGGGGTGGGGCGAAAGACCACTCTGGAGAATTAGGACACCCTACGCCCTCGCACCATATCAGAAAAATGCGCAAATGAGGGTGCAAGTGCGAGTATTGGGATGGGGCCATAATCTAGAATTTGAATTCCAGAGAATTCTTCATTGACACCATCAAATGTATCCCAGTCAGTTCCATACAGGTTCTATCAATTTCATACAACAAAACTTAATAAAAAAAATAATAAAAAAAAATACTTCAATTAGAATTCAGGAGCACGTGTAAATACCTGCAAGTCTTCTTCAGTTTCCTGCAATTAAGATTCCTCTTCCTGTCCCTCTTAAGCTGAACATGGTTTCACCAATGGCCACATTCTCGAGTCCTTCATCACCCTCTGACCCTCTTGGTCTTGTCTACATTGAGAGTCAAGTTGTTCTCCTGACACCACTGTGTCAGGTTGTGGACATCTTGTCTGGAGGCTTCCTCGACTGCGTCAGTAATCAGGCCAATCTAATCTGGCCTGGGGTCGGGCCCCTGCTGGCTCTGGGCTCGCCGGCGGGTGCCCACTGGCTGCCTGTTCGGCGCGGTTCTGGTCGTCTGCTGGGTGTGGGCTTCGGCTCCTCCGCTGGGGCCTCGGGCAGGGAGTTCTCTGGGCCCTCCCCTCGGGGGGTTAGGCGCGGGGGTGGGGTGGGGGGGTGGGGGGGTCGATGGGGTGGGGGGTCTGGGGGTTGGGGGTGGGATCGGTGGCGTGGTGCGCTGGGTCCTTGGCTCCTTGGGGCTTTCTCGGGTGTGTATGGGGGGGCGATGGCTGCCTCTCGGCTTGGGATCTTGGGGGCGTTCGGGGGACTGCTTGGCCGTGGGGTGGTCGCCGGGGGCCCTTAGGCTGCCTGCTCTTGCTGCTGGCCTGACTGCTTCTTCGGGCCCGGGGGCGGCTCTTGGGTTTTGCAGTGGCGGTACTTGGAAATACATTTGTCATGGATGCACTGGCCTTGGGCTGTGGGATAACACTCATACTGGGCTCAACCTTAGACACGTTGTTCCCAAATACCTGTTTTATGGAATTTCCACTCACCTCTTCCTCTGTTCACAGCCACCACCATTATTCCTAAACCACACACTTGTCACCAAACTGGCTTGACAACACAACAATAAACACAATATACACAACCACAATTTCACATCGCATCACTTAAAACTATTCCTCACCCATTCCATATCCTATCTTGTATCCCTCTTCCCTGCTAACTTCCCCACCCCCCTCCAACCCCTCACCTTGGTGTAACACTGCCCTCTCTTTTTTACATCCTCCCTTTAATAAAGTATTTCTTACCCTTCCCTAGGGAGGGCTGGTGACGGTCACAATTATGCAATGAAATAAATAAATTTATTTAATTGCAATAATAAAATATGCATTGCTGTCAAAAGATTGCACTTCTTGTAGTGTTAACCTTCGAAAGCATGTGCAGACAAGGTAGAAAAAAAAAAAAAAAAAAAAAAAAGAAAAAAAAAAAAAAAAAAAAAAAAAAAAAAAAAAAAAAGTAATCAGGCCAATTACTGTTGTGTCGTCAACAGACTTAACCAGCAGGTTAGAGCTGTGTGTGGTGGTGCAGTCGTGGGTGTACACAGAATAGAGATATAGGTTTAGGATTAGGGGGCTCCTGTGCTAAGAGTGAGAGGGGCAGACGTTATGGAGACCATCCGTACAACCTGGCATCGACCTGTCAGAAAGTTCTGGATCCAGCAGCACAGGCTGAGGTTTATTCCCAGATCCCTGAGCTTTGTGTCCAGTCTGCAGGGAACTATGGTATTGAATGTCGAGCTGTAGTCCACAAAAAGAATTCTCACATAGGTGTTACTTTTCTCCAAGTGTGTGAGGGAAGTGTGGAGCATTGTGGCTATGGCATCATTTATTGATCTGTTTTGCCTGTAGGAAAATTGGTGGGGGTCCAGAGTGGGCGGTAACAAACTGAAGATCAGACCTATGACATCTTTCTCAAAGCATTTGCTCACTATAGGAGTGAGGGCAACAGGACACCAGCCATTTAAACATGTTGCCTTGCTTTTCATTTGCACTGGTACGACGATGGATGGAATAATGCAGGAAGGGACCACGCACATGGTGAGAGAGAGGTTAAAAATGACCGTAAACACGCCAGCCAGTTGCGCAGCAACTCTGTGAGCAGTTTCATGATTACTATTGTTGTGTTACATTATTCTACTAACATTTTAGAAGGAAATAATCAATCACATATTCTTTCCTGGAAGGTAGAGAAATAACATCAGCACGATGTTCAAACACATTTGTTGTTTAATGCTGGCATATCAAATTCCTTAGATCCTGCATTTTTTTTCTCCTACAATTTATTCTATAAAGATAAATTCATAGATGGTGGGAGGGGAGATATGACCATGCAATATTTATTCATTTGACTGCATGCAATGAGGCTAAAAAAAAACAACATAATTGCCTCTTGGTCTACGAACACATTAATGCTAGCATGCAAGCGTTTGAATAATTTATCATCTAGCACTTCTAATTTAAGTGAGTGTAAGAGACCAACTATGACAAGATATGTCTTTCAGAAGCAAATGACTGAGTTAAATGTAAACCATGCATGCTTGTATTTAGACTGTTAAAGGAGCATAGGGTAGGATTCGAGAAAAAATAAACATTAATTTTAAGTTGGTTTTTTTTTAGCACAGTCAACAGCTCCTGCAGAGGTAGAGTGATAGTACACATACAAAAACAAAGCTATTAACTGCACATGGTAAATTAGTAAACTGTAAAATTTCGGCAGTAGCCTGTGCTATAGTACTTATCTTTTTATTTTTCATGTCAATTTTAAGTTTTTTTTAATGCTAATGGGTGATGAAGTGCTCTAAACCAAAGAGAATGAGTCCACATATTTCTACCTTCTTGCCTTGAAAAGATTGTGTGATACATTTTGTATGGCTGTTACAGGTACAAACAGCAGTACAGTTCCGCTGATGACGTCAAATGACGCTGGTGGTGAAGTCAAATGGTGCTGGTGTGCGTTCTCGATGGCTTGGAGAGGTGTCCCAATAACCCGGAAATAAAAAAGCATGAGAAGAAGATGGCTTGGAGACTGAAATAAGACAGTCACAATGGACTAAACAACTGTTTGGTTCCACAGATGCATGCAGAGGCATGTGCAAGTCTTGCAGTAAACAGTCACATGAACAGTGAATAAATAAATAACTATATGACAGTTAGGTGGTACTCACACTGGCAACCAGGGCCATTCCTAACCAGCTCTGTGCATGTGTGAAATCATGGGGGACCATTTTCTGGCCTGCGTAGGTGTGAACTGCTCTGCAGGAGGGGCAACGGCACGATGATGCTGCTGGTAGAGGTGGTCCAAACAGCATGCCGGACTGGCACAGTGGGCCGCGCATGCGCACACACAACTTGACTCGACCCGGACGCAAAATGTGATGACGTTGGTATTGCGCGACGCTTTACGGCACATAAACATCCACATTCCGTAATGATAGCGGTGTCAGAAGCGCTCGTTGGTCGATGATATGTATGGGTTAATATACCAGTAATATGCATTTATATGCATATTTGTACCCTCGGAAGTACCTTGGAATTCCGGGTTTTACTCGAACCCCTCATCATCACGTCTCTGCAGAAGAAGACCCTCCACTACACCTCAGCACTTTTCAACAACTCACCAATTTCACAAATTATTCACAATACACTATTTCTACCTTTGTTTTTCTGTTTGCATGTTGTTTGCTTTGTATTTAATAAAATTGTTTCTCTAACAATTGGTTAAATCTACACATTTATACTGTATATAATGCACATGCAGGATGATGTAACAATAATCAGTAAAATTAGCTGTAAACACATTTTAAATATAAGGTTATGCTGTGAACAGAAAGAAAGGAAGACGAGCCAGATAATTCTAAACTTTAGAATATAATACAATCATAACTTTTAATCATAAATATGACTCTTCTTAAAATAACTTTTGCTATCTTTGTCACACAATATCTACACTTCCAGTGAATAATTTACAAATTTAAAAAAAGTTCACTGATGGTGACATTGAGATCTCAATGTCACCATGTCACATGTGTCATAAATGAACATGATGACATGTTTGTCTGTGGGAACCGAGTTGAGCTGGTGATCACGTCCGATCTACCGTGCCAGAAAAGGGACAGGGAGGGGGGGATTCCGGCAGTATGAGTACACCTTTAGAGTGCGGATCAGGCCGCATTTTCTTGTCCGAGTCCAACCCGACAGTGAAAACCTAATTTTTTTGTCACAAGTCGGTGGGCACATTGCTTGCGCTTGCGCTTGTTGGGCCGGGCCCCCACATGACAACAGGCCTGAACTACAGTGATACGTGCATTTGTGTTAGTCTATAAAACACCAGAAAATGTTCCATGAACACAAGATAAAGGCCAATGTTATTGTTTTCAGCCAAAAAACTGCACATTACAGTAAAACACATGGCTATTTAAAGGGGACATATCATGCTAAATCCACTTTTTTAGCCCTTAAATGCATTTTAATGTATATTTAGATTGTTTAGAAGTACAGAAAAGTTCAAATTAATCTCTTCAGGTGCTCCGTTGATATCTTTATATTCTGTTTTGGTCATATTTTTCAATCTGTTTCGATTTTTCGATTCTCTATTACGTTTTTTGAACAATGTCAGCGGAACTGCCAAATTAGGACATCAACTCCAGGTCCAACACTTCGAGCAATCCGCCATTTTTATTTCAGGCTTTTATTTTGTAGTCCAAGCTCCAGGATGCAGAAGTTACGAGAGGATAAATCAAAATGTTTGGTTGTTGGATGTAGTAACCCACACGCTTCATTACACCGTCTCCCAGCATCAGAACCTTTTCAAAGTGCCTGGTTGAGTTTTATTTTTCACGGAAATGTACCCACATCTGTGGGTAAAGTCATTTTTGTGTGCGCGCAGCACTTCAAGGATGACTGCTTCAGCAACCTCCGCCAGTATAGAGAAGGATTTGCCGAAAGACTTTGTCTGATTGAGGGTTCAATTCCTTCTATCTTTGGAGACGACGAACTGAGCACTTCGGTAAGCTGTAAATAACGCTAAAAAGTGTGATGATAAGACGTCCCTGTCATTGTTTTGTTAGCATTAGCAGTTGCACCGTCTTCATATGTTAGTGCTGTGTGCTCGTTTTAGATCCTTGATGATATGGCCTACGTGGTTTAATTTAAGTCTAAAGTTTTCATTAGTCATTTCATTTTGCCATTTTTGTCTCCGAAAAGACTGTATTAAAATGCATTTCGTGACGTTAGCTTGGCGCTAGCGTTAGCTCGGTGCTTGTGTTAGCTCACTTGTTAGGGTTCTGCAGGTTCATCATCTACATTTTCGTCTCGCTCCGCCGGGTCAGACTATGGCTCAAACATGTAAAGCTGGATGGACAAGTCTTCTGTTGTTGACATTGTGTAAATAAGATGTGAATAAACTTTTTCTGACATAGCCATATCTCTTCTATCAAACTACAAAAATGGCCGAGCAGGGTGGAGTTGAACCTGGAGAGGGGGCGGGGTATGAAGTGTCTCATTTGCATTTAAAGAGACCGCACCAAAACAAGTTGCTCTTAGAAGCACATCAGAAAAGGGGTAGAAAAGGGGTCTGTGGAGCTATAATAATGAGGAATTCAGACCCAAGCAGTGCAGTTCCGCTTTATATTGACCACAACTGTATGATTTATATCTAAAAAGGAAGGATTTAAAACCATGATATGTCCGCTTTAAGCGGCTATTGTTTTTGTGAGTTTGTCTCAGCAGCAGCAGCAGTCATTCAAAATCTCACCAAAGTGTTAAGCTGTTAAGTCACTTTCTTCTCCGATCTGCTCTTTTAACTACAGGAATAGTGCATTTAAGGTGATATTCATTTGTTTTATCCAACCGCTGCATCACATTGTGTCACAAACATGTCAGATCAGATTTTGCAAAAGTATCTCTTATCACGGCTCAGAGGAGGTAGACCTATGTAAATGACTCCTTTGGCTACGTCACAACAGAAGCTGAATCTGAACATCCTGTATGAGCGCCGTTTTACCAGTGGGTGGGCTGCAGAGTCCATGCAGGAATCGCTTGTTTTCCTCATTCTGGGAGTTGACAGGCTCAGGGAGAACCAGTTTATAAATGTAGAGACCAGAAAAAAACTTGTTTTTCATAATATGGGATCTTTAATACCAAGTGGATCTGGAGTTGTAAAGTGTATCATGTGTTTGGGCTTAGAGGTATCTTGTACATAGCATCAGAGGTAGAGATCATGAGGTTCATCCTAAAGTGTGTGTCCGGCTTGTGGTGATGTGATACATTTACACAGCCTGCAGCTTTATAACCTGCTGCGCTTCCTTTGATAACACACCTGAAACCTTATTCTCATGCAGCACATTTACATTTTTCCACATTTTTGCTCTTCTAGCATGAAACTGGATTTGTTTAGTTGTGTTTATGATGCGTTTTTCAGAAAACGTATGCACGATGGCTGAGGAGGACATTCTCTGCTCAGCCTGGGTGTCTTGAACATGGGGTTTAGCTCGCTCAATCTTTAAAGGTGAAGTGAAATACTTTGAATATACTTATATATTAAGAATTATTGATAATTAATCATAAATGTTTCATTGTTAACTATGTGTTTCTTTTTGTTTTTGTAAATAATAACATGTAATAATAATAATAATAATAATAATAATAATAATAATAATAATAATAATAATAATAATAATAACAATAATAATAATGTGGATGTTGAGCAGAGCGTGGTAAGGAGGTCACGTAACTCATGGATAAAGGCTGGGTTTAGTTTGGGAGGTCGGTAAATAACCAGTATTGTCATGGAGCAGGGTGCTTTGCACTTTGTGGCAAGGCACTCAAACAAGGAGAATTTTGGCAGGGGGAGAGGGGTTAGCTCTAGTTTGCCATGGTGTAAAATGGCCAGAACACCACCACAGTCAGTGCTACATTCTTTCTCGTGATAGATTTAGTCGGGGAACAGGCTTCATTCAAAACTGAGTAGAACTCAGGTCGATGTCAGGTCTCACTGAGACACATGATGTCAATCCCTTTATCCAGAATGTGATCATGGATGAGGTTTTATTTGTGAGGGATTGTCCATTAAAAAGGTAAATTATAACAGTGGTTGGTGTTATATGTCTCAGTAGGGGCCGGAGCACTTTGAGTTCCCGCAATGTTTCCAGCGCTATTTGTTCTCAGAGAGCGAGCGCTCTGATGACGTAGTCAACAGTGTGGATTGCACGACCAGGCTGCAGGACCTGGTCCTCCCAGAGAAAAGTAAACAACTTTTCTCTGGGAGCTCCTGTGAATTAGGTTAAGTTGTTTGATGGTTGTGAGGCACGCTGGAGTGCTGGAGCAGTTAAGTCTCAGCAGCTGCAAGAAGGAATATTGCCACATTGCGGCGGAGGGAGGTTTGATCCTGATGCTAATGTTAGCTGAGCGGATGGTAGCTAGCTCGTTCCTGCCCTAAAGTTAACTACCCGGGGAGAAAGCGCAGGGGATGAGATGGAACAGCCAATGATCCTCGGCACTGGCCACTGTACAGAGGACACGGAGGCAGGTAGCCATCCATCAATGTCCAAACAAGCAGTCCAGCAGTTTCCAGCAGACCAAGCTAAGGCTAACACAAAATAAATGTAACTTGATATAATCAAAATAATCGAAAAAAAGACCTAGCCTAATGGACCGACATCAGTCGGAGCGGCATCAGTCTTGCCAGCGTCCCCGTCCAGACGTTCTCTAACTCTGGATGGAATGGCTATTGAAGCTGTACAAAACCATAATGACATGGCCAGCAACAACTAATAACTTCAACAAGTGCAAAGACTGGTATTGAGTAATTTAATAAGGTGGTCTCTACCAATTCTGCATGGGCTCTAATCATTGCTGCAATCTTAGTGAGTTTTTTTACCTTTGTTAAAATTAATGTCCTTCAATAAAAAGAATACAAAAGTGTATTTTAATGACCATATATATCACAGGATGGCATTATAACAGTAGGAAACCAGCTGCATAATGATTTTTGAGGAAATGAGTCATTTGCAGTTTCAATGTCAACTTTATTTCTATAGCACATTTAAATAGCCAAGGCGTACCAAAGTGCTTTACAATTCACTGTACAGGCCTTGTTTACTCAGACTTGCATGACTGCTTGCCTAACCAGCTTCTAAACTAAAGGGGTTAACAGATGATTGCTAACAGCCCTAAACAGACTTGAGCTGCTTGTTCGGCTTGTGGAGTTGCAGAGAGGATGGCTTACCTGGATGAGCTGGAACAGTACAGCAGGATTAATTGTGTTATTATTACTGGGCTTCATAAACCCAGGTCCTTTGCCAGAGCATGGCCATTATGTCCAGAACCAACCATAACCAATAGACATTTTTCCCGACAACCGGAAGTAGCGCCTCCTGGTGCCGAGTAATTTCCTGTTATTGGGGGCCTAAGGGAAAATGGCTCTTATTTTTTCAACAGCGTTGCTCAACTTGCCAGTTTTTTTGTTTGCTGATGCGGAGGCAATCGCAGCGGCGAATACACAAACAAATAAACTTGATAAGGGGTGTAAGTTCTTCCATGAATATATCCACAGCTTCGTGAACTAACTGCTATCTACAACATATGAAGTTTAAAAATTGTATTAAAGAAACCTAGTATATTGTGCTAAAATATTCAGAATGTTTAAAGAGAGGCATGTTATACACCTTTAAATTATATTTTAACATTCTGATATGTGTTTGTCTTATTTACCTCTGGGTGGATGTGCTGTAGCAGCTTCATAGCTTTAGATAGAAGAGAAGAGATACGATTATTCACACGTTTTTTACAAAATGTCAACAACGGAAGACTTGTCCATCCAGCCTTACTTGTTCGAGCCAGAGTCGGACCCGGCAGAGCGAGATGAAAATGAAGATGATGAACCTGCAGAACCCTAACAAGTGAGCTAACACAAGCACGAGCTAACGCTAGCGCCAAGCTAAGGTCACGAAATGCATTTTAATACAGTCAAAAACGGCAAAATGTAATGACTAATGAAAACTTTAAAAAAAAAATGGACTTGATTTATATAGCGCCTTATAACCACACTGAAGCAGTCCCAAAGCGCTTTACATATCAGCTCATTCACCTAATCACTCTCACATTCACACACCAATGGGACTGGACTGCCATGCAAGGTGCTAGTCGACCACTGGGAGCAACTTAGCCCAAGGACACTTCGACACATAGTCAGGTACTGGGATCGAACCCCCAACCTCTTGATCAGAAGACTACCCTCTACTACCTGAGCCACGGTCCCCCTTTAGACTTAAATTAAACCACGTAGGCCATATCATCAAGGATCTAAAACGAGCACACAGCGCTAACATTATGAAGACGGTGCAACTGCTAATGCTAACAAAACAATGACAGGGACGTCTTATCATCACACTTTTTAGCGTTATTTACAGCTTACCGAAGTGCTCTGTTTGTCGTCTCCAAAGATAGAAGGAATTGAACCCTCAATCAGACAAAGCCTTTCGGCAAATCCTTCTTTATACTGGCGGAGGTTGCTGAAGCAGTCATCCTTGAAGTGCTGCGCGCACACAAAAATGACTTTACCCACAGATGTGGGTACATTTCCGTAAAAAATAAAACTCAACCAGGCACTTTGAAAAGGTTCTGATGCTGGGAGACGGTGTAATGAAGCGTGTGGGTTACTACATCCAACAACCAAACATTTTGACTTATCCTCTCATAACTTCGGCATCCTTGAGCTTGGACTACAAAATAAAAGCGAGAAATAAAAAAGGCGGATTGCTCGAAGTGTTGGGCCTGGAGTCGATGCCCTAATTTGGTAGTTCCGCTGCAAAGACTGTGACGTCATTGTTCAAAAAAAGGAATAGAGAATAGAAAAATCGAAACAGATTGCAAAATATGACCAAAACAGAATATAAAGATATCATCGGAGCACCCGAAGAGACTAATTTGAACTTTTCTGTACTTCTAAACACTCTAAATATACAACAAAATGCATTTAAGGGCTAAAAAAAGTGGATTTAGCCTGATATGTCCCCTTTAAGACAAGTGTACAGGAAATCTAAAATAGCCACTTGTCAACCACTTACTAAATACAATTAAGTGATTAGAATGTGGTAGGCCTCCAACATTGTAATGCTGTCAACATTCCTACTCGAGCTGGCCGATATGGACCAAAACTCATATCTCAATATATTTGCTCAAAATTGTGATATACATGAGAAATCTTGATAATATTATTTCAAATGAAGTCTTAGCAGAAAGACAATTGCTGATGCAAAATGCCACACAGACACATTTATTAACAAACAGCTGATCAATATGTGCTACTTTTGGCTTTTTCTCCTCTAGGGACGGCAGGTGTGAGTGAGTTCTGTAGTGTAGCTTGTTATGGGGAAGGTCTGGGTTAGAATGCACTGATTAATCTATTCAACTGAGCTTTACATGTTGTTCTGAGAAGTAAAAGCAGTGACTCCTGAAACCAGTATTTTTATACAAAATACGATATATATCTATATATGCAATATTGTAATTTTCTATATCGCCATAACAGAAAACTCGATACATCGTGAATCTCAATATATCACCCAGCCCTATTTCCTACATTATAAAACAGCCTAAATTAAAACATAAATGGTTATATGAAGCACATTTGTTTATTTAATATAGTTACAGTTCATATACAAGTCAACACATGTTGACACATATTGCTTGTCTTTAAGTTACATCTTATTTTATTATATATTTTCTTTTAATTTATCATGCTCACTCATGTGGTTCTGAGGTATTCACTAATGACTTATTATAAACATTTGTTGCAGACTTTACATCCTTTAACACTTTTTTTAAAGGAATGTTTATTTGTGGCTCTTGCAATTGGCTGATTTTTAATGCTGACTTTCGTCATTTCTTTCCCTGTGGGAGACGCTAAAATCTCAGTTACAAACCTTAAAGAACGTGTAACTGTGTCCCATCCTGCTGCTCTTTAGGAAGGTAAACTCTCTTTTACAAGGTAGTTACATGACTTCTTTGTTTTTTTGCCGGTACGTCTTCTTACAATCATCCATCTCGCATCTGAGTTGTTTCCGAGTTTGTTCCCACTGTCAGCACTCTCGTGAGAACTGCTACCCAGGCCATTTCAAGTGGCAGTTCTTCTGAGATTAGTGACAGCATTCAGTTTATAGAGGCGGAGGAATGCTTTTATTTAAATGCTATACGTAAGTTCACAGTACATTAGTGAATTGATGCCATGTGACCGCTGCTGCTACGTTCTCTAGCTAGTGGGCGGGATAACACTACAGGCAGGATGACAGCACTAGAGACGATAAAGAAACTTTCTTTTGAGGAAAAACGACAGCTTTTAAAAGATGGGAGACCAACACCTGAGCTACCAGACATTCAGCAAAGGTAAGGTCAGAAAATGTTTCACACTTTTCACAGTGAATGGAACAAAAGGAAGGATTGACTTTGTGGATGAGCCTCACTGAGGCTGTTCTGAGTTGTTGTTGTCTTTTTCTCTGTGTTTCTGTTTCTCTGTGTTTTCAACACAAACAACAGATGCGCTGCCGTGTCATCTCTTGTTGGAGAGTATGGAGGCTATGTTAAACAATTGTTTATGTTTCTTTAATGGTGTTTATGATGTTGATTTTGTTAGATGGCTAAATGCTTGTTCATGTGGACCTTGTTAGGTTTTTTCTTTCTTATTATGAATTTTATATTTTGATAAGCGCATTGAGATGACTTTGTTGGAAATTGCTTTATACAAATAAAATTGATTTGAATTGAATTAACACTTGCCAGCAGAAACATATAAAATTGTCATTGGTGGTCTCGATTTGCAATGTGCCTATTCAACCCTAGTGGTCACGGCACATCACTGCTTCCACCCCTGGTGAATGAAAACACCCACTACCTGGGTCTCCAGCGGGCAGATTCGGACTCTACCCGGGAATGATGCACATATCTGAGCATTTTAGTAAAACCGATGAGAGAAACAGTATGAAAACGACAGACCTTCTCTGCTTCCACACTCCTTCTACAAGCGTTTAATTTTTCTATCGTTAAGTATTTTCTGTATTTACTTTACTGTTGTTGGTTTAAATTTTTGATTTTTGTAATTGTTTTACCAGTTGTATGGTGTCTTTGTGTTTCTAGAAAACACTTTTAAATAAAAGGTATCTTTATTATTGATGGGACAAGCGAGATTTCCGAGTGTGAAAAGGACAGTGTGAGTTCTCACTTTGATGGTGTATAAATCTGTGAATGGGTTTGGTCCAGAATACATCAGTGACATGTTAGTCAAGTATCAAACCAGCAGGTCTCTCAGATCTATGGACACAGGTCAGATAGTGGAGCCCAGAGCTCACAGTAAACATGGTGATGCTGCTTTTAGTTGTTATGCTGTAAAGAAGTGGAACAAACTGCCAGCAGAGCTGAAGTCAGCATCTAATGTGAACATTTTTAAATCAAAGTTAAAGGTACTTTTTTCCTCTACTGCATATGAGATTTTTGGTCATGTTGTTGATGTAATGTGTTTGTTGATGATTTGAATTGATTTTACTGATGATTTTAAATGTTCTTATTAATTTTAAACAGTTGAATGTTTTATCATGTAAAGCACATTGAGTTGCCTTATGTATGAAATGCGCTCTACAAATAAATTTGCCTTGCCTTTGAAAAGGTAAATATACGAGGTACACCATTCACTAACCAAGATCCAAGATTATTTTTTTATTAACCTATTATTTTAATTCAATTTACAAATTTGAAGGAAGTGCACAAGATGGAAAGGTTGATAAGTGAACTGGAGTAACACTATCAGCTGAAACAGTTTGAAAAGTCAGGAAAAACAAAATTTTTAGCTTGTGTGCAGCATTAACTTTAGCAGCTAACTTGGTCTTTCTACCTCAGGGACCGATACCACATTTACGCAAAAAATCTTTCAAGGAATCAGCACTCAAACGGTAAAATTAATCTAAATCTCTGTCAAACTCGCTTCCTACACCGTCAGCCATGGCGAGTATATCCCTCTTGACCTTTGACCTAATGTGGAAGAACTGAACCAGAGCGAGAGTGTGAAAAGGCCTATTCAAGCAAGCTTTGGTATTTATCAATTTTGACATGAGTATACACTCTGATCAGATCTTACGTCAGGTCGGAGATCATGTACGCAAATTGGAGTGTGTGGATTTGTGGTGCAGCACAGAAAAATCTGAGACTTAGTCTGAAAATTAAGATTAAACAAACCTCATTTAATGTAATTTAAAGCATAAGTAGATACATATTCAGAACAGATCAAAACTGATCATTAAAATCAATTAAACAAAATAAAATTAATTTAAAAAAAGCCAATGTTATCACTGATACCACATATGTGGTTTACCTTCAATGGAATAATGAATGAACCCGCTCGCAAATATTGCTACGGAGCGGGAACATGTTGGTTCAATAGTGAACAGTGTGCAGGCTGATAATATTTTAGCCTGTGTGGTTTTGCATCGCACTCAAAAATGGAGTGCCTTTTTATGTGTTTATGCAGCCTGAGGAGCCAAAGTGCAGTAACCGTGGGCAGCACAGCCTCCACTAGAGGACAGGACCTCATTCATTGCTTTTAAAATCCATACCTTCTGTTAAGTCAAATCTTCCCCGTGACATCTGCTCAATACACAACCTCTAAATTACAGAAATACAATTATCATAATTTATATATTTTTTTGTATTGCTGTGGTGTGCTATAGATAGAAAACACTGCCAGGACTGAGATTTCTGTTGAATGCACAATCTGTAAATTGTAGAAATATATATAATTACAATAAAAAAATATTCTTTTCATTGCTGCTGTGTGATGTGGAAAACTTTTTTCTGAACTTTGTTTGTACCTTTTTTCTCTACACTGTGGTTAGGGACACAATGACAGATACCACTGGAGTGACTGCCACCCCACTGTGGCACCTGGAATTCTCCCATCCACCTACTAACCAGTCCCAGACCTGCTTAGCTTCCGAGATCTAACGGGATCGGGCAATGACAGGCTGGTATGGCCATATGTATTAGTGTATGAACTACTGGGGCAAAATAGCACCATGACATGGATGAGGGAATGGGGAGGCAGAAAGTAGGGTGATCAAAGCAAATTCCTCGTTAGATACATTTTTGTTTGTGATTGTTCATATTACATTACACTTCTTCAATCAGTTTGGAGTATGAAGGGAATGTGATCCTGAAATGACCCGCATACGCAGAAGAGATCCTAATTTGACATATGATCCTGCACTTACGGTGTTTACGGAAATAAATCCGGAGGTGTCCAGTGTAGGACTGTGTGTTGCGCTGAGAACTTTGCGCTGGTTCCATTGTCCACTCTCTGCTGCATCCTCTGCCATGGCTGTTGTTTTTCCTCGTGGCTTCTCCTGGGACTCCGAATGATGACATTAGCCTGAAGTTCTGCGTGGGACTGGCTGAGTGGCCTACACCTGGGGCCTGGACTAATTGGAGTCATCTCCCTGAACTGGGTCTGGCTGGGGGAGAGGACACGGTCACAGTCTGGAGCCCCTGGCTGATGAAGATGTGATCCGAGTTGTGCAACTCGAGGCTCAACGAATAACGTTTGAACAGGTATATCAAGATAAACGCCCACAACCCGATTACCTCACTGGACTGTAGGAAATACAATATAACCTCAATGGACTGTAAAAATACACAATATAACATACATTAAAAAAAAAAAAAAAATGCAATATATTCATCTGTATAGGAATTTTACACATAGCTTTTCCTATCTATTTATATCTGCACCTTCTTTTATTTTAGATACTACTCACCTTTTGTAATTACTTGCTGCTTTTTTTTTATCCTGCAATACGAGCCAATGCAATGCAATTTCGTTTCCGATCTGTACTGTAAAGTTCAAGTTTGAATGACCATAAAGAGAGTCTAAGTCATAAAGGAAAAATGTAATTCATATGTACACCTAATATAGTAAGCTAATTATTTTTAATGAATTAATTTATTCATATTTTTTTTCCCTGACCTACTCCATTTCAGAGAAGAATTAAATCACTCAATGTGGGACCCCAGCCTAATCTTTGACGTATTGGCCAATTCACCTCCAGTTCCTCCTAGCCTGCAGGACCCCAGCTCACCAGACTGGTGTGTCTGTATGAGGTGCAGGGAAATACCCATTAACACTGAAAAAAAGTATTATGGCCAACCACCACACTGCATTTCACAGCTACCCTTACATGGACCTCTATGTCCTTCACTATGTCCTGCGTCTTGCTAGGAAGAGAATGAGCTCCGAGCTCGGGAGGCTGCCCAGCAGCCAGAAGAGGATAATCAGAAGTTCCGGTATGCTGCTTACCGGCAGTTCGGAATTTTTTTTTTTTTAAATACAAAGAATTACAACATTGCAAGAAAACACAGAAAATGTTTGAAAAACACACAAAAGTACTAAAAAAAAATAACATCAAGACAACAGTAATACACAAAAATTTAGCTGCAAGCGGCGATAAATGGCCCGCGCCTTCACCACGCCGCCTTCAGGTTCATACAAAGACATGTAAATATAACAGTGAATTTTTATACTATCAATGCATTATTATTGATTTGTTTAGACAAAAATGTACGATTGAGATATAGACTTAGACATATCTATGATGTTGTTGTTGTACTAACACATCCAAGAACAATGCTGGAGTTGTGATGGGAGTCATTAAGAATATAGCTATCATATTTTGTTCAAAAAGAAGATGACATTTGCCTTTAGACTATCATCCAATCACTATTTTTTCAATTGTGTTACAATATGGCCCAAAAGCAATACACTGAAGCCCTTTACAAACAGCGTACATGGAGCGGACACGGATAGGATCCGGTCACCCCAGCCGCATCTTACACGGAATTTTTTTACAAAATCCGCCCTTCCTGCTGAACCTGACAGCATCTTTCTGCCTTCTAAAAATGTCATGTTCTCATGAAAAAGAAAACTGAGACACTTATATGTGACAGAATACACATACATACATATATATATATATATATGTATATATATATACACACATATATATATATATATACACACATACATACACACATATTTTCCCTCTTCACTTTACATAAGATGTTTATAATTGTTTGTTTACCTTTGTTCTTACATTGAAAGATGTTTGAACTTGTTTTAAGATCGTTGTCCAAAAAGTTCCAGTGCTTTACATGATACATATTCTTTGCTCAAAATTCTATAAAGACACTCATAACAATGATTAACATTGTCCTGGCTTTTTTCCCCCAATTTGTCATTGATCCACAATAATAACATATTTCAAAGCAGAAATTAGACTTTGAAAATGATTATGCCGCTTCCTTATTGGTCTTTTGTTGTCTAAATGATAATGCATTTTTCTGTGTAAAGCCTGCATCCTGTGCTCGATTTGACTCTATGTCCAGCACATATTGAAAAATTGACAATTAAATTATTACTTTGACTTTGAAATTACTATAAAAACTCTGAATGTTGACCATGTGGCCCTCCGATCAAACAAACACATTTTTTTTCTGCCCCGCTGTGATAAAAGTTGCCTACCTCTGCCATAGACATATCTACAGTAAATAAAACATCCATGGCTAATACTAAAGTTATTCCAGTTAGAGCTAGTCACCGTTAGCCTAACTACAATAACAACGCTAAAAACTACCCAAAGTCCGAAAAGTTATTTATTTCCAATGAATATAACATTACAGGGAAAAATAGAGCGGAAAATGCAACGCTCTAATGAATAAAGACAGAAAAGTAGGCACTTACGTCTCAACACTCTCCAAAAAAATGAGAAAAAAAAAACCACTTCCGCATCTTTTGTTTATCATCTACTTCTTTTTTAGTTTTATGGTGGGTTGCAAACAGCTTTTAGGTGCATACCGCCATCTACCCTTCCGTTCCTCACAGCACAAGACTTGGGTCACGACAGTGTAGGGGACATCTCAGTGCAGGTCTGCAAGGTAGGGTCATGACAGTGGGGTCTGCAGCCAGTCTCTCTTGGGTATTTCTCTTCACTTCCTTGAGTGTTCATCCAGCACTACTGCAGCAAGTGTGTCATGTGCCACAAATCCCTTCTCAATCCACTCTTTGTCTCAGTTCTCTGACAAGGGGCCATGATGACAGGCACCCAGCGCCCACTAATGTACACCTGGTGGAGTATTCCTGACCACATGTTCTGAGAAAACATAAATGTACAAGCATTGTTCCAGAAAAAGAAATGTGCAATATATTTGTATGTCACACTACAGGTATGCAATACTCACAAAGAACTCATCATTGATTTCTGACATCATGTATGTAAATCAAGTCCATTTACCATTCCATACTCTTCATCCCATAGACTTGCAGTTGCTTCTCCCTTTGACCTGTACACTCCAGCTAATAATAGAATTCCAATGTAAGCATGCAAGTCAGTCTGATCCAGTGGCTTCCATTTCTCCTGAAATAGGCTACAAGCCTCCCCTCCAAGTTGGTAGCTTCCAGTGTAATCTTCTCTATTGGTGGGGACATGAAGAGCTGAAATGCTGACTGAATATCATCAACTCATGTGACAGCAAATCTTGTTGGACAGGGAGTCAATTTGATGACATTGGAAGATGACAGTCTACCTCGGCTTTGGTGTTGTAATGTTGACCATTTTATATTACCATCTTTAGATGCCCATGTCCCCTCTGTGGATGATGATTGCTGCATTCCTTGGCTTTCATCCGATGGAGAGACAACGGCAGCCTAGTCCTCTGAATCCTCCTTATTGTCAAAAAACTGCCAATTTGGATCATCAGTTACATTGTCCTATGTCTCTGAAAGATCCTGTCTCTGAAATCTCTTCCTCTGCATCACTATCCCAGTTCTAAATCTGTGATAAAGCTTCTCCAGCTGTAAACCTTCTGTAGCTCATTTTTGGTGTGTTTGTCAAAGATATGGTATGAGAAAATGCGTCCCGCAATGTCATCTTTGTATACAAACTCTGCACAGACATTCCACTACACATTAAAGTGTCCAGATTGCACACACCGGTTCATGATATATATATGTACACACAAAAGTTTACACTATTTACAAATATAACATTCTTAGGACAAAAGTTTATATTCATGACCATAAAAGCATCAGGGTACCCATCATATAGTATGGAAATGTTATATTTTGTTGTGTAGATGTGTCCTAGACTGATCTTATTGTGGTGTAGTGACCAATGTTGTAATGATAAGTTTAGCATTACAACAAATCATGTAATCATGACTGCCACCAATATGGCATATGACATCTCAATGATATATATCTCTCTCATTATAGGGTGAATGTATGTTTGTAACTGCCGTTAGTTGAATTAGAGGCTCACCTGTCCAGATGTGAGGGTGCATTCGCTGCAGCTTGTACTCTGAATAAACAGCCAATATGAACCAATACTGACACCAACTGTTACTAAGCATTGAGGTGATGAAAATGGAAAAAAGGACGGACACGTTTAAGAAGCTTCTGTGGTTTGAACATGTTTAAGTAGTAAAAAGTTAAAGTTGTTGTTATTCAGTCAACTTATCATAGAAAACAACTGAAGCATGTGATCGCACACTGATCATGTGTTAGATTTTTTTTTTCTTACCCTTCCTTAGGGAGGACTGGTGATGGTCACAACAAAACATGCATTGCTGTCTCATAATGATTGCACTTCTTGTAGGGTCGACCTTTGATAGCATGTGCAGACAAGTAAAAAAAAAAAAAGAAGAATAAAGATTTTTTTTTTTTCAACACCTGTCAGTGTTTAATGAAAGATGATTCTGTAACTTATTATTAAATAACATGGAAGTAAGCGGTGCTGTTGGATATCATGTCCAATATTGCAGACGCTCCAGGTGCAGGTGAGCTGCGCATCTCCCAAAAAGCGATAGTGTTCATGGATTTTGTCCTCGGGGAGCCTGCCCTGTGACCGTCTCTGAACAGCCTCTCCCTCTGTATATTCAGAGCTTTCTCATTATTAATCTATGGATCCTCAATGTCTTGCAGTAAACAGAGGTGATGGATATGCACGCACCCTTATATAGGCATTTTACTGATGGTTTAAACTAGGGGTGTCAAATGTCAATTTTTTTTAAATGATACTCTTATAATAGGAGTGGACCAATAGACCAATATGCTTACATTATGCAAACATATTTATTATTGCAACATTTAAAACTCAGCCCACAGAATCATCAAATGGGCACATTTACATGAATTCAAAATCGACAATGTAGTGTCCAACTCAACATTTGGAAAGAATGATTAAAAATCCAGTTTCCAGCTTAAAATAAATAATTGATCCTTCTGCATCACAGCAGAGACATTTTCAATTTGTCATCTAAACGTACCACCTCAAAGCAAATGGCACACAAAATGATTCTCCCTAACCACCTCACATGGGTAGAAATAAAACATAACACAAAACATAAAATCATCCCTTACTACAAAGTAGGCTCAACATAGGGTGTTACAAAAAAATTAAAACAAATAAATTCATATTGTATTCAGCAAAGTCTGTGTAATCCTGACTTATCCTTTCCCATCCTCTTCTTGACAAAATGAACAAAACCAAAGAGCTACTATATATGTGGGTTGTCCACATTACTTTCGTTTCTTAGCATTGTACCAGTAGCTCAAACACACAAGCATGTTTAAATTTTCAGACAACAGGGCAGCTCTCTTCTTCTGAGCAACATGCCCAGACAGTGAAAATAACCTCATGCATGGTACAGATGTAGCAGGTGTTGCCAAGTACTTGCGTGCATGACAGGCCATCTTGCTGTGAGCCCCTTCTTGTTTGGCCCACCACTGTTGGGGATAGTCTTCCATGTTGATAGAGGGCTCTGCTTTGCAGCCCTCTACACATCTGGCAATAGTGTCTTCCTCTTCATCAGATGAAGAGTCCGGGGCAAGCATCAGAGCTGATCATTTCTTCGGTGGCTCAGGTGTTGCTGGTTGTTGTGGCTGTGTAGGCCTCCCCAACCCCCTGAGCAAAGCAGTGATAGCACACCACACCTCAGCCCTTTCTGGTCGGTTCGTACATTTGAGGTCCCTAAACCGAGGATCCAGTGCTGTCGCAACCCTCAAACAAGTAATGTTAATTGTTTCCTTGCGTTTCTCCATGTCCGTTGAGAAGGTCTCCTTCAATCTAGCCATGTAAGCCGGGTCATCCTCAGAGACCTCCATCACTCGTGAAAAATGACACATCACCGGCAGCACCACAGAGTAGTAAACAAACTTCTCTCCTCCTAGAAGTTCAGATACACAAATGCAAGGACAATATAAACATCTCAGTTCAGATAGTAGATAGATTAGACGCACACACCCACACACACACACTTTGAACAATAAAAAAACACACCTGTAGTGCTACAAGACTGTCTCCAAGTTCTTCAGTTTCTCCAGCTCAGCTGTTGTTGGCATGGGGACCTTGGTTGCATGTAGGGCCAGTGCATCTCTCAGTGGAGCCTGATTTTTAAGAATGCTCTCGATCATTTCCAGTGTGCTGTTCCATCTTGTCAACACGTCCTGTGTAAGCGACTCTTTTTAAATGGTGCACAATTTGCTGCTGTGCGAGCTCCGCTATATTTGTTGGGTTATGCTTGAAAAGTCCCACAACATTTCTGCATTTTGCCAATGCACTGATGAACGGACTACTCTGAAGTAAGTGAAACTGTAATGGCTCGATGAAGGCTATGTGCGACACAAGGCATGTAATCAAACAGCAGGTGTCTGTTTGTTGCAATCATGTTGCGTACATTAACAGTGGGCAGTGTGCTGACTTTTTACCACCTTCTACTGACACGAAGTGTGGGGAACAGCTCCAAGCTCAATCAATCTCCTGCAAGTTGATACATTAATCGTCCATGAAAAAAATAGTGGCGTTAAAAAGATTTTGCGTTAACAAGTTAATAACGTGTCAATTTTGACAGCTCTATTTCAAACACACGAAAACTGTAATCATCTCATTCAAAACTATGGCACGCATTAAGCACGTAATAAGATGATGATTCTATCATCTTTTGTATTGATTTAAAATCATAATTAAACATTTACCAAGATATTCTGTTTAATTTCCTTTTAAAATACAGCATTAAAGCGGTATTATAAAAAAGAAAAGTAGAACAGAATTTTTTTTCCTTTTATGGATCTGCCAAGCCAGTGCTTGAACCTAATCCCAGTAGCCCAACAGACAGATGTGACTGTGAATGTTTGCCACAGCTGATGCATTGTTGATGCAGCAGTGTGTTAACCGAAATTAAAATCAGTGTGCTTTAGTGCGTGTTAATGTTCAGTGTGTGCTTCCTCGGTGGGGTGATGGCCTTAGTTGTTGATGACAGTCAAGCGGAAAGTATGAATAATGCAAACTCTATACAGCAGTATGCAGTAGTGGAACAAATAAGAGCCGGGGGCGAGGCAAATGACCGGGCCCTTTAAACCCAAATAATAAAGCTCATAATAACATCGTTTTACAACATACACATGCCCGCAACAGTGGGGCTTACAAGCTTCGGCACCACGGAGAGCGACTATGTAATTTTGAAGTCCCTCAAATGGACATGAAGTATAACAAAACAAGAGAACAACAAAAACATTAGAATGGTCACTAACACAAATTCAAAGCATCTCAGCACCATGGATAGCGACTGCTTTATTTTGACACCCACTTTAACCATTTCAACTTAGAGCCTGTATCAGTAGCTATAAAGTTTAGTAAAACTGGCACAGCGGCCCACATGTTCACAAACACAATTTCAATATGAAGTATTTTAGACCTACTCACCACTATTTGAAGGGCAAATGACGAGCCTTGCGCTCCGCAAACTCGTCCTCGATGCTCTGTATGTTCATTTTCTTTGCTCTCTCATTCTCTATGGACATCATGACAAGTCCACTCAGTCTCTTCTGTGCCACTGTGCTCCTCAAGTCGTTTTTAATTAGTTTTAACTTGGAAAAGCGGGAACAGCGGGACACGTGACTGATGTGCGCGTGCATACTCTGTGCAGAAACCTTGTTGTTTACATATGTGACGCTTGAAAAAATGAAAAATGGCAATGAATGAACCGCTGTTAAGGCTCAAAAATAGTTTGCAGTATGTAGAAAGCTTGTCACCTGAGGACTCGGCCGCTTATTTAAGGAAACTCACTTTAAGTACAGGTGAATGATCGTGGGACCTATGCACTATTCCTGAAAACAAGTGGTCATCTGATGTGTGCTCCTGGCCCGATGTTCAATGGCCAGACATTTATACATATCTGAAAAAAAAACCCAGTGTATAAATGAAAGAAAACCTAAAAGCATGAAGTCTGTAGCTGCTTATAACTGTTATGAATGGGCAGGTAGGCGGGCTGCTGTAATCCTGTTAATGAAGGTTTCCGTGTATTTCTGCGTATTCTGATCAGTTTCAATGGATGTTTCCATCTCTACATTAAGTCTCCTCCTCACTGTCCCACGTTTGCATATCAGTCCATTTACAGATTTTTATGATCACTTTTTACTGGATCCAGACTGAGATAACACTCCGTCCACTCCCATGCACCATTGCCTCAGCAGTCCTCCGGTTGTTTTGCACCGAGCCTGCGCGTGCATGCACCTAATTTAGTATGCATATATCACACGAAATGGGTCTACATAACCCCTGTATTAATCTGCATGATGGGTGACTGCCTATACTCTGTGCACCTCTGGGCACAAGTCATGGAGGGCCCACCTTCTCCAGCTCCCCTGAGCCGTGGTAGAGGCCCGGTTCCTTTAAATCCTACTGCCACCCTCCCAGCCCCCCCTGAAGCTCTGCCCCTGGCAGTATGCATGTTCGCTCTAAGCTTTTATAGGATTTTTTATGAATACTTGGGTTTGTGCACTGTCAAAAAATGGTATGTTTGATACCATGTAGTCAGTATGGTATCTAACATGCTAGATACCTAGATACTATCTAACTTCTAGTGTATAGAAGTTAATGAGTGTGTGGTTGTTTCTGTGTGTTATCCTTTTGACAAACTGTTATCCTGCTCGGAGGGGGCCCACATCAGGATAGGGTCAAAAAGGCTTTTTACTTTCATAATGACTGTAAACTAATATAGTATTTTTTATGAAACATTTATATTTTCTACATTTATAATCATGCTAGTCGCTGAGGTTCAATATCATTACTGTCATTTAAGACCTTTTTTCTTGAAGGTGAAGTATATAAAAATGATGTCTAATAATAGCTGTTGTAATTGAATTGTAACTGAGTTCAGATAATTGACTTTGTAATTGTAATTATTGAAATTCTATAAAAACTGTTGTATACAATTTAATTAAAAGCAAAACTGGGGAACCAGTTCTTTGGCTTACACATACTGTATGGAGTTAACAATTATGAAAATATGTTTTATATCAAGTTTTCCCACTACCTGTCAGTTCTCTTGAGGATCATTTTACAGTTTAAATAAATCAAGGGATATACTAACACATATTATATAATATTGATTTATTTTAACAATATTTTCATGGATAAGAAATTCTAACAGGAAAACCAATATATGAAAAACAAATTGGATGTAAGACCGTATTTTTTGAGGGGCTGACATGTCCAACAGATAAGATGTGTGGCAGATTTTTTTAGTTTCCAATGTGATGTAGTTCCTGAAATATTACAAGCTGAAAATTGAAGAAAAATAAGGACGAGGAAAAATCGACACCTACACACCTCACATAATTGGCCATATCTCAAAAAGTATTCATCTGATCAAACTAAAAATGTACAGTGTGCTATTGAATAATCACAGAACAATTGGGGGAGGGGGAAGTTTTTGAGACTGAAGTGCAAACCATGACTACGTTTTTAAGTTAACTCAAGTCACAGCACTTTTATTTAGATTTTGTAGCATACATAAATTAACAAATTTAATGTAATGCTTATTTAGATAGGGCGGTCGGTCCATGTACTTTGCGGCCATCTGTTTTTTGTTTGCAAAAAATGAAACGGAAAACAGAAAACAAACCGTTTCCTGTCTTTTTTATTTGTAATGAAACACGGAAAACGAAAAACAAACTGATTTCCGTTTTTTATTTGATGATGGAAAAAAGGATGATGAAAAACGGAAAAGCGATCCGTCATCCATTATCCAATTTTATTTGGGAATTTGGGTATGCGGTGGAAAACTCATTTTTCTTTTTTGTACTAAGAGCAAGCAACTATTTCTTGCAGTAGTAAACATTACGTCACCAGAGAGCAGCAAGTGCTCTTTCATGCGGGTACCCAAATAACTAGGTCCGTCACAGTATTCTGTACATTGCAGACAATGCAAACAGAGCCTTTCTGCCTGAGCCAACGGGACATTTTTCAACCTTGTATATGTTTAATCATGGCCATTACGAGGTCCACAAAGAGCCAATCACCTGTCAGTCACCTGCAGGCAGAGTATCTGCACCTTCACCCACTGATGCTGTCCCTTTCAGCTTCATGCACTGAGCCTCATCTTCTTCTACTTGGAGTGCAGCTTCACATGGAGCTCCATGTGCTAGTGGAAGGTTTCCTCAAAAATGATTTCACAGGTACTGCTTATACATTATGCAGCTGATTTCCTACTGTTATAATTTCATCCTGTGATATATGTGGACCTATTATCCATTAAAATACACTTTTGTTTTATTGAGAGATATTAATTTTAACAAAGGTAACAAAAATAGTGTGTACATAGCACGATTATTCATTCAGTTGTATATTCCTGTTATTGTACAAAATTGCTTAGGTTGAAACGATAAATACATTATCATATGTCTTGTTAAATTAATTATACATAGAAGAGCCAAGAAAGAAAAACTTAAATAAGTTAAAAAATATTTAAATCCAGTTAATGATATTTGATGATCTTCTTGCAAACTTGCTGGGAATGTATTTTGATGTTTTATGATTTCATTAAAATGTACTGACTTTTTTTCTTTTTTAATTAATTAACTGACTGTACAGTACAGCCTGTTACCTTAGTGATATCATCAAGCAGTACTTCAGAGAAGTTCTAATGTTTATCTGTCATGCAAAAAGCTGATTTTTAAGCAGTGCTGTCTTTTATTATAATTTAACTCGACTTGCTTTATGGTACTTGGACTTGATTTTTATAGCACTTGATCCCTACACTGAAGTAGTCCCAAAGCGCTTTACATATCAGCTCAATCACCCAATCACACACCAGTGGGACAGAGCTGCCATGCAAGGTTCTAGTCGACCATTGGGAGTAACTTAGGGTTCAGTGTCTTGCTAGAGGACACTTCTAATATTACCAACCAATCAACAGTGATTTTCAAATTCATCTGATCTGATTCATCCCCAGGTCAATCAATATTGGTGAAATAGTAAACAGCAAGATCAGTACATCCATGGCAGTTGCTATTTGCTTTTTGGAAGATGAGGCAACTGTTGAAGGAATAACTGCAAAGGTGCAGGGTGTCTTGAATCCTGATGAGCCATTTACTTTGAAAGACAGCCAATTTAATGAAATTGTGGACTGCAAAGACTCAAGAAGAAAGTTGTATGATCACAAAATATGTGGTTTTCTAAATAGCTTAAATTTATTTTTGCATGGATTGCTATTTAAGTGAAGTTCATGTTTTATGACTCTTGAGATTCCAAATTCTTCAATTCAATTCAATTCAACTTTATTGATATAGCGCAAAATACAACAAAGTCATCTCAAAGCGCTAGTTCTAGGCTTCAAACTCCAGGAAAATCTATGCCATCTCTGACTCTGACTTTGTTCAGTTCCAGAATGGCAGAAGACCTAAAGTAATAACATTTGATATGAACATGAAAGAGCACCTCCATTACAATTATTCTAGCACTTTTCCCTAAAGTGTACTAACCAAGCAAATAACAGTGTCGTATGCTGGTGGTCGCAGTCCATAGTAGGATAGTGACTTCAGTTATTCTGAAGTCATATGTTGGTTCTAAGGGTGTACTGATTCATCCATTTCATCGATGAATTGATTATTTTCCTATGCTCTCTACTCCATCAAGCTCAGCTAGTTGGTCTTCAAGATGACACAAATCGATCTAAAATCATTTTAGTAGGTAGTCAATGAATTCTATTGATAAAGTGTTTTTAATGATAAAGACGTAACTGAACTCAGTCAGCCTGTCTGTGACGTCATTGCTACGTACTGCCACCTGCAGGCTAATGAACATAGCATGCAGAGGAAGCGAGAAAGGATAGATCCTCCTTTGGGCTCCAGTATGTGGAAACACTTTGTCTTGTTGTTCTAAAAGAGTTGCTCACTGTTTTTAGGATATGTAAAGGTTTATTAAAATACCACAAAAACATGAGAAGCTTGTCATACCTAAAGCTCAATGTTTCATACGCTGATCACTTGTTGGTTGAATTTAGTTGGAATTGGATTATTTTTAAGTTGATATGAAACACTTCAATTGTGAGACATTTTCCAGGCATATTGCCAAGCTGTATGTTAATCATTGCACCATTAATATTATGTACATAAAAATCTTTAATCTGTCATTTGTATAAAATTTTAAGTAGAAGGTCCCAAGCAGAAGAGGTCATTTCTAATATTGATCACCTAAAAAAAAAGCTGCAGAGAGCCTCCCAGACATCACTTCATCTATAAACCAGCTGTTTGAGCTTGCAAAGGCCAAAAGCGCAGCGGCAGCATCTGTAACTATGAATCCTATACAGGATGCCTTCACCTGTATGGTCTGTAGAGGAGTAAGAATATATAACATTAGGTTATTGTATAGTACAAAAGATAGATTCTTCTTTTAAGTAACCAGTTAATGATCTTTTCTGCATTTTTGTTTTTTTGTCTTTTTTTGTTTAAACCTAACAGCTGTAATGAAGCACCAATGGTTTCCACTTGCTGTGAGTCTCTGCTTGGATGGCAAATGTATGGCAGCAGTGGTTAGTAATTTCAGATCTTTGTCTACAATGCAGAGCAAAATAATTTTAATCCACGGTCCACCAAGTTAAGGGTCTTTCTACTGCCTTAAACACAGTATCTGTAGCTTTCTGTGTAGAGAAGGAATAAGCATTCCTAGTTTACACTGAGGGGCGGATTCTCTAAGATCTGAAATAAAGGGTAGTAAACCAAGTCCGTCCCTAAATCCTTTGGTGAAGCAGTTTCCTCGCCTGCTGCAAGGAATTCACTAATATTGCAAGATTGCAGCAATGATTAGTGCCCGTGCAGAAGTGGTAGAGACTGCCCTATTTAAATTAGCGTTTTGCTCGTTCAATGTGGAGAGGTGAGTGCACAGAAGCACACAATGACATTTGAGGAAGTTAAATTGGAGGCAGATGGCACAAACATTCAATAATGTAGAAAACTAAATAACAAATAAAAATGTTTTTTGTTTTTTTTGTTTGTTTTTCTAAAACAACTTTAAAACCTAATGATATTTTTCCTTCCTAATTTAATGTGGGTGCTCTGTCAGGTCCTGTAACTTTGCTCTGATCAGTCAATAGGAAACCGTCCTATTGATCTGCCATTGATTCGAGTTAATACAGCAACACAGTCTGTCAATCAGCCTGCACCATTTGAAGATGATCTACTGACATCATCCAGCAGGTCTGAGCAGTGCTGTGTCATGCACACTCTCATATGTGAACATTGTGCCATCACTGCGTAAAATACGCATCGGTTCAGCTGTTTCTCGCCTGACATCAACGCGACATGAGAGTTTGACGGTCAAAACATGAAGAGAAAGACAGAAGCTCACATGAGCTGTGTGTCCAAAGCAACATCCATGGAAGTCCATGCACAGTGACCCTCTGGCTCTGCACTGCAACGGGGACACACGTATCGGACTTCACATGGGCTTCAGGCATCCAGCTGTTCTGCCCCTCCCACACACTTTACTCACACTTTATTTTCTCCTTCAGTGGATGTTAATATTGACTATTGTTTTATTTGAATTATTTTCTTATACTAGAAAGGTTAACGAGAGCCTTTTTTCCCCAAAAAATAAAAAAATAAAAGTACTAAACTGAATGATAGTTGATGATTGGTTATTTGGTCTGCACATGCTGTCCAAGGTCAACACTACAAGAATTGCAATGTTTTTAAGACAGCAATGCATGTTTTGTTATTGCAATGAAATAAATTAATTTATTTCATTGCATAATTGTGACCATCACCAGCCCTCCCTAAGGAAGCGTAAAAAAAAAAACTTTATTAAAGGGAGAGTATAAAAAGAGAGGGTAGTGTTACACCTCGCTGAGAGGGTGGGGAGAGGTGGAGGGGGAAGGGACCAGAGAGGAGAGATTCAAGGTAGAAATATTGTAAAGTGAGGGTGAGATGTGAAGTTATAGTTGTGCATATTGTGCTTATTGTGTTGTGTAATCAAGCCAGTCTGGTGATAAGCATGACGCTTAGGTATAATGGTGGTGGCTGTGGACAGAGTGGAGTGAGTGGTAATACCTAAAACAGGATCAACGTGTCTATCACTGGGAGCAGCCTGCCCAGGGATAATGACCACACCGCCGGCCGCCCTAGGGCAACAAGAGGACGCTGCATGCCAGGCGCACCGACCGAGTCCCCCAGAGCGCCCCAGGTCACCTTTTTTTTACGCCACCAGCACAATTCGCCTCAGTTACGTATATCTAAAGTCATCCCCCCCCGGGGGCACCCCTCACCCCAGCCCACAAACTGACCACAGTCCAGCAGGATCGCACAGCCCCAAATGGCGCAAGGACAACAGCCCGGCCCCGCCGCCCACCTGACAGCGCAAGCCACGAGGCAATGCCCCCCATCGGCGTGCGAACAACCAGTGGCCGCCACCGCAGGAAGGAGGCACTCCAACGGCACACACCCGGTGTGGAACAGCAGCCCCAAGCCAATTGCGCCCCGGACCCACCCATCGGTCCGCAGATAACAGGACAGACCTACCAGGCGGCCAACAGCGACCTCAACCACCGGAACAGCTAGCGCTGCCCCCCAGCAAACAGCATCATCCCGAAGTGCCAAGCAACCCCACCCCAACCCCGCTACAGACGCCAGGACCCTCTCAGCGCGCCCACCCCCCACACCGGCGGGGCAGGCTGCCCCGGGCCCGCACACCGCGAGGACCACCCACAAGGCAACCGGCACCCCCACCCCCCAGGCATAGCCGGGCACCAGCCATAATCTCCGGTGGTCCAGGCTCAAAGTTGCCCGCCCCGCCGCAACAGGGAGTGGCCATGCAGGAGAGAAGCAAGCGCCCGCACCAGGGCCAGCACAGGCCCTCACAGCACCATGAAAATGCCCTCTACAGGGAGGCGGCCCCAGCCCCCTGACAAGAAAGGACACCATCAGCCGCCCAAGCAGGGCCCCCCACCGACCGATAAGCAGGAAAACCCAAGCACCACCACACCCGCACCCACACACCCACCCAGCACGACTCTAGGGGAGACCCCCGCATGGGTATGGGGTTCAGATTTCTGGCACCCTAAAATATAAAATATATATTACATTAATGGTAGTACTGTGTTAAATTGAAAACAATACAATTGTGACCTTACCTGCTGTCTTTCAGTGTGTCAGGGTTGATGAACGCTTTGCAACATCTTGCCCACTCTGCCCTCGGAGAGAGAGAGAATCCATCTGAGTATATGTATCTCCATCACTTTCAGTTTTTCTTTTGATGAACATACAATGTAATGACACTATCTAACTCTTTCATTTCTTCTTTTTTCAGTTCATGCAGAGTAGACACGCCCCAATAGATGCCACGTGACCGCTGCTGCTACGTTCTCTAGCGAGTGGGCAGGATAACACTACAGGCAGGATGACAGCGCCAGAGATGATAGAGAAACTTTTTTGAGGAAAAACGACAGCTTTTAAAAGATGGGAGACCAACACCTGAGTTACCAGAGCTTCAGCAAAGGTAAGGTCAGAACATTGTTGGTACTTTCTACGGTGAAAGGAAGGATTGGCTTTGTGGATGCTCCTCACTGAGGCTGTTCTGAGTTGTCGTCATTTTCTCTGTGTTTTCAACACAAACAACGGATATACTGCCGTGTCATGTGATATATCTTGTTGGGAGAGTATGGAGGTTATATAAAATAATTGTTTATGTTTCTTTAATGGTGTTTATGATGTTGATTTTGTTAGATGGATAAATGCTTGTTCATGTGGATCTTGTTGGGTTTTTTCTTTCTTATTATGAATTTTATATTTTGATAAGCGCATTGAGATGACTTTGTTGGAAATTGCTTTATACAAATAAAATTGATTTGAATTGAATTAACACTTGCCAGCAGAAACATATGAAATTGTCATTGGTGGTCTCAATTTGCAACGTGCCTACCCAACCCTAGAGGTCACGGCACGTCACTGTCTAGAACCCATCACTTCCACAGACAACAGACAGAGTCAACATGGGACCATGGGCTGCACTTATTTATTGAAATGTATATTAAATGATTATTTAATATTCTGTAATTTTATTTTCAAGGAGATGTTTTTCATTGTTTCACTTATTTAGAGACTTAAGGAAGAATTATTTGATGATTCAAGGACAGATTGTAATGCATAAAAAAGGTGATTTACTTGAGTCACCACTAATTTCAGATTGTTTTTAAGTCTTGGTATAAAGAGACTTTAACAGGACAACAATGATGTGCAGGACTGCAGTAATGTTGGCTTCATACAATATTAACAACAACAACATCCACTGCACACGCCACCAGAGACACATCCAGTGAATATTTTACAAATACAAAAAGTTCACTGACTGACATTGAGATATTGTGTGACCAAGATATCAAAAGTTGTTTCTTTGAGAAGAGTCATATTTATGATTAAAAGTTATGATTGTATTATATTCTAAAGTTTTTTCTGTCTCTTCTTCCTTTCTTTCAGTTCAGAGCATAACCTTATATTTAGTTCTAAAAAATGTGTTTACAGTTAATTTTACTGATTATTGTTACACATCATCCTGTATGTACATTATATACAGTATAAATGTGTAGATTTAACCAACTGTTAGAGAAACAATTTTATTAAATACAAAGCAAATGACATGCAAACAGAAAAACAAAGATAGAAATAGTTTATTTAAATTGTAAAATTAGTGAGTTGTTAAAGTGCTGAGGTGCAGCGGAGGGTCTTCTTCTGCAGAGATGATGATGATGAGGGGTTCGAGTAAAACTCGGAATTCCAAGGGTAAAAATATACATATAAATGCATATTACTGGTATATTAACCTATAAAAACCAAAAAATATGGAAATGGGACATTTTACTGCTGAAAATTAATATGAACTTACATCCTCGTTTGTGCTGAAGTCATAAAATGTTGGTACTGCATTGTGCTTTATCTGGAGTTTCTAAGCTAAGCCAGCTCTGTACGGGCCCATGTTTTCAAAGCAGTCCTTCGTGAAATTTCGCCACACAAAATACAAACATTTTGGAATGTCATTTGGAACCCAACCAGCAAAGATAAAATCCAACCACTGGGTCCTTACAGGCTAAGCTGAGGGGAGTAAAAATAAACTTGTGCATGGCTTGTCCTGCCTTCACCTGTTTACCCGCAAAGTAAATAATGAGGATGGAGCTTGACTCCATTTGGGGGCAGAGGGAGAAATAACTCTTATGCAACCTAAAGTGTTCATCAACGGCCCGATACCTGAAATTCTCAAGGATTTACTCTCTGAATAATTTTTACAACAGATAAACTGTGTCTAAACAAGGCTGAAGTGAAACTTTTCACATGGCATCGATGAGCTTCCATCAAGAAATTAGAATCAGGATCGCCAACAGGAGGAGGTCAACCCACCCACCCCCCCCACATCTCAGGAGCCACCTGCTTCACCACAAAACTCACCTTCTTCTACCTCATCCTGCTTCTCTGCTACCCCTGCCTTCTTGGATTTAACTGCCCAGATGAATGAGCTGGTTCTTGCTGGCACAAGACTGACACCCTGCCCTTTACCCCACCATTCCCATCGTCTTTTCCCAAAAGAAACAATCAGCACCACCCATCCCTCCTCGACAATACCAGGCCCAGGACTCCTCTTCTCCTCAGGCTGATAAGAGCTTGATCCAAACAGCCAGCTGTATTCAACTTAGGGCAGCCATTTTTTCACTGGTGTGTTAATTTTTGGCAACGGGCCAAGTCTCTGCTAAATCGTGTAAATTGTGCATTGTGTAGTATACATGGGGTCACAAGATGCGATTAACACCACACGACCAGCTCTCGATCAGCAATCGTATGATTGCAAGAAAATCAAACCTGTTTGAAATCCTGGTCGCCTCTAGTGAGGGTATCGCACTATTGAAGCAGTGCCATGGACTGGCTGACCTCAAACTCTCACACTGCGCATGTGCGAACACAGTAGAACTGCTGTAAAATTGACGGACTGTACTGCCCACGTCTGCCCAGCCAATTCCCGATCCATTCATTACCAACTTTTCTTTTTTGAAGCTCTTTTTGCTGAGATCTGCGAGTGGCAATCCACTTCTGTTTTATTCTTCATCTTCTGTTTTAATGGCGATGCTTCAGAGTTCTTCTTCTTCTAATTTTTCACTTTGAATTTCCGGAAACAAGACTCCGATGAGTCGTAACCAGGTAACCAGAGTCGGCGCCAGCCAGTATTAGATGGGGGGGCATTAAGAAAACTGCGGGGGACACAAGAACGCTCCGCACTTACCGGTGCACACATAACTATCCCCACATATGTGCACCAACATTTGAAATGAACATCAAACACCTTTTAGCATTTGGGAATTCAGCTTTTACTGTGTGCACAGTGTGCAGGGATGAAAGAAAGAGGTAAATAATATAGAAAATGAGCATTTAACGACAACCTGATGCTATATAAACATAGCCACAAAAACAAAGTTAGCCACCTAACATACCACTGACGAAGTGGTCGCTACAGACATGGGCATCAGTAGACTGCTTCTCCCGACAGCAGAAGTAGGTTTAAAATCCACTTTTTACGGTGTTGTTCTGTGAGCTTTTTACATTTCTCACCTTTGTGAATGACAATCTTTGGTACGCTATACAATCTCTTTTCTTTTTCTCGATTAGAATGATTGGAGCAGCCGTACACTACACAAAACATGGGCATTTTGATTCTTTCAGATGGCAGATTCTCAAGCTACTTCACTTCCTGCCCTCTATTTGAATTTAACGCTCTATATCTATATCATTATACGGCTCTGGCTCTCACGATGCAGCAATGTGAGTGACAACATGTGAATCAAGAGAGCAGGCTCCGTCCGCACTGTCAGTGTGTGTAGTCAGTTGCGATCAGATCTCTTGACTTTGAGAAATAAAAAGCTCCCCCTGTAGCGTGGAAAGAGTGGGGTGGGGGGGCACAGTCGGTCAGCAGGGGGGGCACGGCCCATGAATCCCCCCCAACAGAGGTAAAATTGTTAAATTAAAGAGAAACAAAAAGCTTTAATATCTGTGGTTTTTATTGAAGGGTGATTCAAGAGTTCTGTTTTTAGTCGTTTATAGACCCCGAAAATATTCTGGAGAATTCATTGATGACTTTGCTGATCTACTGTCAGTTGTATGCACTGAATACAACATTTAATAATGACCGGTGACTTTAATATTCATATAGACAATAACATGGACAATACTGTCAAAGAACTATATGCTTTAATAGACAATTTTGGTCTTATACAACATGTGACTGGTCCAACACACATTCAAGGTCACACTTAGGATTTAATTATCTCAAAAGGTGTTGATATTTCTGCTGTTGATGTAAGAGATTTTCGTCTTTTTTGATTTCGAGACTGCAACATATGTTCCCCCTACTTCTATGTGTTTTCGAAAAGGAACGTAAATGGCAACACGTGCATCCATTACAGTGACACCAACCTTGAGTGCTGGGACAGTTGATTAACTATTGGATGAGTTTGACAAAAGTTTGTAATGTCATAGATGCAGTGGCTCCAATCAAAATTAAGAGAAAACTAAACACACAGAAACACCGTGGAGGAAGACTGAGATAGTGCATAACAACAAAACTCCAAATTAATCTAGACCTGTACAAAATGAATCTGTGTGAAATTAAAATGGCTTGGTCAAAGTGAGGCAGCAATACTTTCCTGAAAATATTGTTAAAAACGTCAACAACTTTCACACGTGTTTTTTCTGTAATTGCAAAGCTCACAGAATTATTTTCAACTGGAAAATGCAATAAAAGTGCCAAATGATGCTCTTTTTGTATAAATTCTATGATCATGGTAGATTCATGTAAATAAAGAAACTCCATTCTCAGAAGTTTTCTTGCAATTAACTGCTACACAGTATCGAGGCATCTTTGATGACCTTCGGATTTTTCCTTCACTGTTTTAAAAAATGGTCAAGAAATGGAAAATATTTGGTTAATGCAACCCTAGGCCACGTGTCGCAGGCTTAATTCCAAATTCACAGAGGTCTTGCTATGAAGATCCCTAGCTGAAGTCTATGCCTTAGTGGATAAAGCTTTGTTCGTCCAGTCTTTGTCTAATTAGAATAAGTCTTCAATAGACCCAGCCACTAATTATATGTCTGTTCCTAATCAAAATCCTTTTATTTTCATTGCACAAAGTACAACAAAATTGCAAATGCTCCCCGCACAACATTCAAGTACACTTTAAAGATTTAAGCCAGGACAAACACAGTTCTCATAAAAACAACATAAGGTATGATAAAAGTCTGTCAGAATAAAAGGTTCATCAGTATACAAGTTAATCAGAATAAAAGTGCATTGGTAAAAAAAAGTTCATCAGTATTAAAGTGAATGGTAAAAAATATTATAAAAGACACAAATTCAAAAAGAGTATGAATGAATTTATTTCATTGCAATAACAAAACATGCATTGCTGTCTCAAAATGATTGCACTTGTGTTGAGCTTTGACTGTATGTGCAGACAAGTGAAGAAAAAAAATCTATTATATAAGTAGTGATGCTGGTGTCCATGGTGTATGTTTATTCTTTAGAGAGTGGATGTCTTTTGGGAAGAAACTGTTGATGAGTCTGGTGGTAAGTGATCTGATTATCCTGTAACTGAGGAGCGAAGAGCCGCTGCACTAACGTGCGCCGCCATCATCAAAATTATTATGTTCTGGTACCAATTCTCATTCTGAAGATAACAACATTAGGCAGATAATGTGATTTGATCTCAAGGGTCAAACTGTGTTCATTCAAAATATGAGCATGCACTATGGATTGAAAGATAAAATACTGAATGCTAAATGACAAACCACTAGTATGTTACCACTCCACATGTGCTCTGCACAAATCAGTGTTAAATCATGCACAGAGGCTCCACTTTATTTTCTCTTCATTAGGGTGCACCTTCCCCAGTGCCTCCAATCCCATACCCTTGGCCTTATACCATCACTGCTCCACTTCAGAGACTCCAGCCTCATTCATAATTAATGGTTGACATATAAAGAAGTGAGCAAAAGCACCCCCGAGATCCAGCATGAACACAAGCTTGAAGAACGCAATACTCACACAGAATAGTAATGGACCCAAAGTAAAAAAGGAGAAGCTGATGAGTGGTGCATTCTCGGCTGCATTCTGATAACATCAGCATCTCGCTGAAAGAATCCAGAGAGGTAATCAGAATGATAGCAGTGAGGTCAGCACATATTCAGTACGCACATACAAGAAAAGGTCATTTTTTTCTTATACATAAGTGAATACTGAAAAATAATTGTACATGTGAAGGGGGGATTCTGAACAGAGAGTATAGGAAAGTACCGGTAGCTAAGGCATTTCTGCATGTCACAGAGCTTTTTAATGAAGATGGTTGTTTATCTTTTGACCCATGTAACAGTAACCAATTTAAACAGCAGTTATTTAACTGGGGAGTACCACGCCTTACAACATGGGAAAGGAGTTTTTCTACTTTTACACTTGTTATGGATTTAAATGTCTAAGTGCCAAACGAGCAATGTTTTGGGGCCATTTCTCAGGTAAAGTCCAAGAAACCTGTCAGAACCAACTTAATTAATGTTCATTTTGCTAACATTTTATAGGCCTTGTTTCATGCACGCACACACCCATTTCACCCAGATGTATTTACAGCAACCATTATTCTGTAACACCTTATCCATTTCTTAATACAATGGAACATTTTAACACTTTCAGGCTGAAATAGATTTCGATGAGAAAGGACCAAAAAGAAACCTGTTTCAGCTGCTGTTCTCAGATTCCTAAACCTGAATGGGGATATTTCTGCCAATCTGCTTTGGCTGACCTTCATTGTGTCATGAAGTCCTTTACAGCAAAAATAAATGTCACCTGTACACCACACTAAGTTAAAGATATACATCTTATACAAAAAACACGAGTAAAACCTAGGTCACAAAAAATGCTAAGCACATCACTGTAGTGGGTCACCAAACCGGAGGACGGCCTATTGGGAGAACTGGAACATTCTCTCAGTAGCCTGAGGGTTATTCTACCCTCCTGCAATCACCTTGCTCATAGATTAAGAACAAATTATTATACGTGCCAGGCGACTCCACTGTGCACTGTTGAAAGGCCATAATGCACAAGATGAGAAACTGTTTTTCTGCCTCGGACATTTTAGACCAGCTGTTTGAGAGAAACTGAAGGTTGCCTTTGAAACCTGATGAACACACATGCTGAATGACTTAGACAACCCATTCATGATTGTTTTCAATAAACTGAGCAATGAAAATTGAAAACAATGGTGAACTTCCAATCTCCAATCCCTCTCTGATTTCCCTATTAAAAATAGAGAATACATTATGTTGAAAACCGTTTTTTTACTAGAGCAGAAAAACAGTTTACTTTTGTGTGAGTGTGGTGGACAAAATCATAATGACTACCTTAGCTTGTCAAACGGTAAAATGGTACCATAATTCCTCACTAATATAACTCTGCTGTGATTCTGTGGTTACTGTCGATAAAGCATCAGCCATGAGTGATACAGTGTGGATTCATGGGTAGTGAAAGCAGAGATGTATTTATTGACTGCAGAGCAGGTTTGTACCTGAGAAACACTTGTGTGCAAATAGTGTGTTGCCACCTGAACTTAAAATGCTGACAGTAGAAATATAAATAAATACAAAGCACAGGATGTGACAGTTGTAGAAGTTATAAATAAACAGCTCAATTCTCTCAGGGAATAAGAGGAAGGATGAAAGATGATGGGAGAAAGGATAAAGTTGAGAAACGTTGAGTGTCTCTTTCTTCAAGGTGAATGAAAAAGTCAGTTTAACAGATTGATGGACAGATTGTGACATTAGGAGGTCAAATGTGGACTAAGTGTGTGCTTTATGACCACGCGCCTGCATAGTTCCTCCTTGTCATGCATGTTGGAGCTTTCAGCTGCATCATTCTATCACTCCTTAAAAGTCTACTTATCATGAGTGTGAATGAGAGGAGATTATAAAATTGGAGGACACTGAATGAAGAGAATATCTGAGTGGACAAAGTCAGAGTTGCTGTTCTGTCACAGTGGTGGTACATCACATGACTCATTGCATCAATGCTTCAGTCAACCTGAAATAATATGCTGTCCTTTGAGTCTTAATATAGAGAATATTAAGGTCTGAAAAGAGAACAATTGGAGTGGGAAATGGGAGTACAAACAGAACTTATTTAAAAGATTCCAAAATAGAGTGGCTATAATAGGAACAAGTTAGTTCAACATTTCATTTCATTTCATATTTTGATTCTGAGTTCAGTTCAGTCCAGTTTTTTTTTTACCTCAAAGCACTTATTTCATACTACCTTTGTCAAGAGGTTGTAGTTTCACAATTGGGATATTCATTTAGAGTTTCATTCAGTTAAAGATGTGACGTATTGAGTTGTTCATTTCTTTTTATCTTCTTCATTTCTTTCTTTCTATTTTTTTAGTGTATTTTGGATGGATTATGTTTAATCAAAATGTGTCCTGTTCTTGTTTTATTTTAAGCCCTATTCGGCATGGCATAAGTTTTACCTAGGGACCAAATGCGATTTGTAATAATTGCGGAGGATGTCTGTGATGTTAATCCCATGCGAATTGGCCATGTCAGTAATTTGTAAAGTAAAAATTCTCCCGAAAATCACCCACTATATTTTGTTGAACTCCGAGGTCCTGTGATAATACTAATCCAATGCGAATAGGCATCTCTGTGATTTGGACAGAAATGAATGGGATCTGATGTGTGATAATGCGTTGTTTTGTTTCCGGTGTCACGGTCTGAGTTTACCTCAAACTGAGATTGATTATGAGCATATATGCACGCATGCAACCCTGACCTTAACCTTAATCATAACCATAACCCTTACCTAATCCAATAAACTAAAAAAAAACATGCGCCTGTTCACTTTGAAAACAAAACAAAACAAAAAACTGAATAATTTTTTTTAGCAAAAATCCATTTTCCGTTAGTGTGCATATATCCTCATAATTGATCGTCTAACTGACCCAATTCCTCGTTCGTCAAATTGGGAGTGCTCTTATTCCAGTCGTTACACTATCACATGGACTTAGACGGATAAACACCCTGCAGCAGTACCTCAGACTCTAACTAAAACATGTTCCAAACCTTTCCATGTTCGTTCCTCACGCTTTCCCTCTAAGAGCTGGAACAAAAATCTTTTGCGTGTTATATACGGACCAGAGCCGTATAGAGAGAGAGTTGCGACAACGGAAGCCCAAAATGCTTGACCGTCACGTAATTCATGTAAGACTGAATTTGTTCCCCGAAGTTAGTGGCAGGCCATTCAAATACATTGATTTCTAGTGACATAACTGTGATTTTTGGTTATTTGTCATCAATAACTGCACGGATTGACAATATTTATACAATACACCATCATATGTATGTGTATATACAATATATGTTTATGTAGTTCCATAAATACTTTTTTTTCCTAATGTAAATTTGCATTAATAATTAGAGTAAACAGCTTACCAACAGGCCAACATTAATTTGGTTAAAAAAAAAAACGTGTTAATACGTATTGTATACAGGTTGTATTGCTTTGAATTTTCTTTAATGTTCTTAAAAAAAAAAAAAAAAAAAAAAAAAGGGGGTCATTAAAAAACACCACATCCAGACAGGACACAAAACATATTTATTATGTTCATACGTAGATAAAAAGACATTACATTTTTACTATACACGTATGTACCAAAATAAATGCATTAAATAAATGTCTAACAAAGTCAAGAACATAATAACTTGTCATGCAGTTTGCTGTGCTGCATGGGGATGCTCCATTCATTCCAAAAATGGAGTGAAAATGTTTGGCTTCCCAACCAAACCAGAGAGGAGAAAGGAATAGCTATAGTCAAAGTCAGCAGGAACAATCAAAACAAAACAAAAAATCAGGATTATAACAATAAAAAAATCTGTGAGGTGATCATATTCAAACACTTAATTTGCACTTTTTCCACAAATAACACAAGTGAAAAGCTTATTGTTTATGTGGCTCCTGTCCTGGCGGATCCGCGTCGGGGGTGGTTGGTCTGCTGGCAGGGGGGCGCCGGGCGCCGTGGGTGTCATGTCGGGGCGGGGGTGTCCCGAGGGGGGGTGTTTGGGTTCGGTGTCTCGGGGCAGGCTCCTCTGCCCGGGGACTGGCTGCAGTTTGGTGTGGCACCCCGCCGCCTTGGGCGGGGTGGGGCTGGTGGCTTGGGGTCCGCTGTCCTCCGGGCTGTGCTGGCGTCGTGGGGGTGTCTCATGTCGGCGAGTGGGTGATTGGGGGTGGCCTCTTGGGGGGGCTCTGCTGGTGGAATTGGTGTGGGGTTGCGGTGCCTAGCTGGGGGTGCTTAGGTTCGCCTGTCTATTGGTCCGTGGCTGGCGGAGTGACCCTGCTTGGTTGGTGGCGTCGTCTCTCATTGGGGTGCCGTGCGGGCCTGTGTTGGCCCAGGTGTGGGCGCTGGCCTCTCTCCTGCTCGGCCGCACTCTGCTTTGGCAAGGCGGGTCTCTCTGGGCCAGCGGGCGGTGGGGGTTGCCCCCTGGACCACTGGGGGATGTGGCCGGTGCCCGGCTGCGCCTGGTGCGTGGGGGGTCCCGCCGTGCTTTGTGTGGCCGACATGGTTCGGGGGTGCCGCGGGGTGGGTCTCCGGCTGTGCTGCTCAGTGTGCCCGTCTGCGCCATCTACCCTCTCCGGTGGCCCACCATATGGACGAGCCAGGCTCATACCAGACAGGCCTC